>NC_052479.1:610828-789520 GCF_009730915.1 Dioscorea cayenensis subsp. rotundata
GTTCATCAATGAAATAAGACGTGAAGGATTTGTTTTACTCTTGCGTCACTATAAGTAATGAAAAAATGAATTTAATTTTGGAGAGTTAGAAGAAGGTTTAATGTCTATTTTAAAATAAAAAAAATATTAATATAGAAATAAAATTCCTAACCAATCATCTTAAAACATTAAACATAAAGAATAAAAATGAAGAAAAATTTTAGGGCAAAGGAAAAGTTTGAATTTGACTTGGGCATAAATTGCGTTTCAGAAATTTATGACAATTGTGGAATATCTGTAAAAATCAAGGTGGCATCTTAATTATGCTGGGTGATGGGAAATTGACTTTAATTTCATGAGTTAAAAAATTATCTTATTTAGTTATTTTTTATGTTGAAATGTTTTTATTGTTTAATTATAGGAAAAAAAATAAAATATTATAATAAAAAAACTGAAGAATAAAAATAAAAATAATCATTGGATTAAAAATAAAAAAATTATAGATTAGAGAAAGTTTTCTATAAATAAAAATACAAAAAATTTGAAAATTTCAGCAAAATATTGACAAAGATGGACTCCAACGGAAATAGAGGAAAAAACACGGACTAACAAACAATTAAAAAAAATATATAAAGACGATAAGTTTGAAAAATTACAGGGATTAATAAATAATTTAGTATTCGAATTTACGAATATAACCCTTTATCGACACGTGGCCCACTACCCGCTCACGGATGCAACCCTATTTATATTCTTCTCTTAAGTCTCAGCTCTCTAGTCCGCCACCCATCCACGGCCTCCGCCATCGATCGTCGCCGTGGTTCAAACCCTAGACCTCATCGTCTCCGATCTTTCTCTCTAATGCTATTTCCCTTCATCTCAATCCGATCTTGAAGAGGTTTCTCTCCGTTTTTTGTTCTCCGGCTGTGTTTTTTTCGGCGGCCGGTGATGTCTAGCGGCGTCTCTACCGTGTATATCCATGTGATCGATGATGTCGTGAATAAGGTTCGTGAGGAGTTCATCAATTCAGGCGCTGGCGAGTCGGTGTTGAATGAACTCCAAGCGGTAATTTTCTCGCTGGATTGTTGGCAAATTTGTTGGTTTTGGGATCGATTTCTATTGTTTGATTGATTGAGAGTGATTTGCAGTCGTGGGAGATGAAGATGGTGCAGTGCGGGGTTCTGTCTGGGATTATAGAGCGGCAATCGATTCCCAGGCCTGGTGGTGCTATTACCCCGGTGCATGATCTGAATATGCCCTATGAAGGCCCTCCGGAGGAGTACGAGACTCCTACTGCTGAGATGCTTTTTCCGCCGGTGAGGTTCCTGGCTTTTTGGTGCTTGTTTAGCGATTGGAAGTCCCCTTTTTATAGATCTAGTTGCTTGACTGATGATCTGGTTTGAATGTTGGGAACTTGGGAATGGGTGTAGACTCCGTTGCAGACTCCCATGCAAACCCCACTGCCGGGATTGGCTCAGACTCCATTGCCGGGAATGGTCCAGACTCCATTGCCGGGAATGCCTCAGACTCCTTTGCCAGGGATAATGGATCAGTATAACATCCGTACAGGCTCTTCTGATTATGGTTCTGTTAGTGATGACCGGAATGGTCTTGATCCAGAGGCTGGAAAACCTAGTCCTTTCATGGCAAGTCATCTCCCCAGTATTCTGATTTCTAATCTGTATAATTTTTTATTTTGCACAAAATGAAAGGAGACATTTATTGATCCACGAGAATTTTTTGGTTGTTGATTTCGTTGATTTTTGGCTAAAAATGTAGATTTAGATTAAGTCCTGAGCGTGTGCTTTTTCCCTTTTCTAAATTATACAGCAGCCACCTTCTCCATGGATGAATCAGAGGTCTTTGGGTGTTGATGTTAATGTGGGTAAGTGTAGAAAGACTTTGTTGAGCATACACATGAGTGTGGCTGCGAAGTTACTGACATCTGAAATGCTGATGGAGAAGCACTATAACTGGTTTGATGATTTGTAATGCAGCTTATGTTGAAGCCCGTGAGGAGTTGGAGAGAGGAGCTGCTCATCCAAGCATGACTCAGGCATGTCTTCTTTTTAGGTTTTCTTAAAATCTTTGTATTTACAATCTACTGCATGTGGCTTCCTTGCTGATTTTTTTTGTTGTCTATTGATGCTCCACATTAATGCAGAAGGAAGTTACAACTTTATTTATAAATTACAGACCTTCAAATAAAAGGTTGCTTTTATACTTGATCATGTTATGCCTAGCTTTAACTTCTTTCTATATGGATGATCAGGACTTCCTTACAATATCTGGCAAACGTAAACGAGATGATTATGCTTCTCAGTTGAATTCTAAGGGCCATATTCCACAACAAGATGGAAGTGGAGATGCCACAATAGAATTTTTTCTTCCTGAGGTGTGTATCTTTGTGAGCTGAGGAAATCTGAGAATTTTTCTTTCTTTCATGTATTTTGATTTTGGTTTAGGTTAGTTTCTTTTTAAAGTCAAAAGAGCTTCTTGTCATAAAATGTTTCTCAATGTTTTTTAGTTGAAATACTTTTATTATTCTGGAAAGAATACGTGCTATTGCTGGAATCAAGTGCTCTTGTGAGAGTTAGGTTTGGAGAGTTCACTATGCGGTCTAGCTATCTACTTTGATGAGCTTTTAGATCCAGTTCATCTGGATAGTGACGAATATATCTGACTTCTATGGGTGTTGTTACTGCTGATTCCCCCCACCATTGCATCAATAGTATGTTTCTAACTGCAGACTCTTTGTGGATGAGAAATTTTAGAAACTTGAATTTGTGTAGCATTCTATATAAACCTCCAGATACTTGTGTTTCTCTATGAATAATTTGGGCCTCTTTCTTCTTCCTTATAATTTTTTTATTTTTCCAAGGTAAGTGTAGCCATCTCAATAGCAAAGGACTTGAAACTGTGAGACTTATTTCCTTCTTGTTCGTTTGTGAAGTTTGCGTGCGTTACATATATTCCCATTATTGAAATACCTAGGAACCATTTGGTCTGTTTGGATGTTTATTTGTGCAAAAAGTTTTCAAGAAACTCAAATTATGTTAGTCATAGATAAACTTTTCTTACAGTCCAGTTGGATAATGAATGATTGAAGCTGTAAAAAAAGTTCTTTTGGAGCAAAACCATCATATGGTTTTTGGATCTGAATAACTTTGCTTCATGGCGAATGTTTCCTTCTTCTATCACCTTTCCTTGCAAGACGAAATCTTTTCTTGTATGCACCACCAGCATGTGGTTTATTGAATATGGAGCCTTCTTGGGAGCCTTTTATGAGATTTTAATTGTCTGCTTCCTTTCAGACAACTGGAACCCCGAATTCCGCCAATCATGGTAGACTAAATACCACTGCTAAAGCTCTATATGGTCAAGGGGATAAAACTGTGCAAGCTGTTCCTCAGCAGGATGGGGTACATGATGAATATGATGATGTATGTATAGTTATTAATAATCCAGTCTGTCTGCTTTTTCAGGGGATGTATCATTTTGTTCCTCTTTTTTCTTACTTTTAACCTTTAGCCCTCTTTGTGTTCATCTTTGGTAGATGTTCCATTATCAAGGAGTTGCCAGTGAAGATTATAATACTCCTTCAGAACATGGTAAAATCTTAACATGACTAATGTCCATTGCTTAAGCGAAATTTCTCTAACTTGGAATAGTTTGATAAACTTTATTGGTTATTGACTTTCGAACTTCAACTATTATATATAGTTGAGTTACGAGCTGCGACTCCTGTTGTTGGCACACCAAAACCAACTAAAAGTGAAGCCGTGGAGGATGATGAGCCTCCTCTGAATGAAGATGACGATGATGACGAAGATCTAGAAGAGGATGAGCGGGGAGAAGACGAGCCAACTACACAACATTTAGTTCTTGCTCAGTTTGACAAGGTAAGTTGCATCTTTGATAAGAGTAGTAACTAACTTGATTCATGTGTGCCTCTTTCTGATACCCTTTTTCTGCAACTGAGCTACAGGTCTCTAGGACTAAAAGCAGATGGAAATGCACTCTCAAAGATGGAATAATGCATATCAATGGCAGGGATATCCTTTTCAATAAGGTATGGACATCTTAAACACTCGTCTAAGAAATGTTTTATTTCCGAAAGGTTTAGAATTCATGCAATAAATTAGTAGTATCATCAAAGTGTTAATGATTTACTTGGAGTTAACCTTCATTGTGAGTTGCATTTTTGCCTGATCCACTTAAATTAAGTAGTTCTTTTATATAATGTTTACATTTATTATTTGGTAATAAATCTCGCAGGCGAACGGAGAATTTGATTTTTGAGAGTATGACTTTCGCGGGAAGTTCATGATCGACTTACTCAGACTGAGGGAAGAAAAGCACTTGCTGTTGAGTTGTTGCTGGAAAAAAAAACCTTCTCACTGAGTAATTTTCAGCATTGCCCATTTTCTTTATGAAAGATCTCAATCTAAATGGACTTTGTAAATTGTTTTCCCTATTATGTTCTTAACTGCTGCATTGATTTGTAAATTTTGCATCTCATATTTCTTTATTAAAAAAAAAAGAAGCAAAAAAAAAAAGAGCAGCTGATCTGCTCCTCTTTGTTCTTGTTTTCTTGCTAGGCATTGTTATTAAGTAATTGTTTTTACTCCTGGATTTTTCTTATAATTATATTTTGTTTTGTATCTATGTAGCAAAGCAAATGAACGATCTCTAAAATAAACAAGATAAAAAAGAAAAATAAATAAAAACTATTTTTTTAAAAAAAAAGAAGAAGAAAAGGTTTACGAAAATTAAAGCAACATAAACGAGCAAGCCATAGCCACTGATGGCGGACACGTGGACGACATCCTGTTGAACATTCAGACAATGAGCCAGCGCCCGGAGCTCCGGCTGGCTCCGGCGCCATCTCCATCAACTCCCTTCCTCTCTTCTAACCCATCACATTCTCCATCAATAACGGCGAAGGCTGGAGCATCAGCGACGACAACAGCGGCTCTCTGAATCCTCCCCCGAAGATGACGACGAGTTCTTCGCCTCGATCTCTAACGATGCCGGAGCTAAGCTCTGCAGCAGCCTTCTCGTTGAGTTCGTCTTGTTCTCCATAGCCTTTCTTCTCTCTTTCCACATTGCCCGATAGGTGTTCGACGTTTTGCCTGAGAGAAAGATTGCGGTAGAAATTGGTATAAAAGAGTGGGTTTTTTAGTCCTAATGACCGCAAGTTGCGGACTTTAGGACTGTTAATTTGTGGTGCCAGTGAATCTTCAATATTGTTTTTCATTGAACCTGGACTAGTTTTTTCCCAAGTATAAATAGCACTAGTGTTAACCTTAATTTTACTGTTTATACTGAGAGGAAAGTGAGGAATAATCGGCATCAATGGCGAGCATCTCGGTTCCTTTACCAATAATTGGATTCTCAGCTCGATCTCGGGGCCCTGGAGTTGCGAATTTTAGCAAGGATCTCTTCAGGAGTCACCAATTAGTCTCTCCTCTTTCATCTTCTCCATTTCCCAAAGCTTTGTTTCACTGTTCAGAGTCACGACTCAGAGTTGTCGCCAAAAGTTCTCCTTCTCCTCCTCCTCCTTCTTCTGGGGATGGTGTGGTTGATTCGGATGCTGCGGAGGCTGAGGCCTTTGCTTGGCCTTCTGTCATTCTTCCGTAATTCATTTATTTTTTTATAAAGTTTCAATTTTTATATGCCCGATGAACTTTATCAAAGGTTGCGCCTTTTGGTTCATATGGTGGTAGGTTCCTGTTTCCAGCACTTGGAGGACTTCTCTTCGGTTATGACATTGGTGCCACCTCTGTTGCTTCCATTTCTTTGCAGGTACTCATCATCATCTTCTTCTATTCATTGGTTGTTTGTTAACAATGGCGAGCTTTTTGATTTGATTTTATGATAGTCAGCTGAGCTCAGTGGTACCACCTGGTTCAACCTTTCTTCTGTGCAGCTTGGCCTTGTGGTAATTCCTTTCCTTCTATAAGCATTTGAAGGTTATGTATATGGTCAGTCTTTTGCTTTTGGGTGTAGGTTAGTGGATCCCTTTATGGAGCTCTTGCTGGATCCCTCCTTGCATATCCTGTTTCGGATTTTCTCGGTACATCTCTTGATGTTTCTTTTTGAGCTATCTTTTGGATGGACATTGTTACTTGCTTGCATCTTTAGCTGATTCTGTGCGTTTGTTGGTTAAGGAAGAAGAAGGGAGCTAATTGCCGCTGCTGCATTTTATTTAATTGGTGGTTTGATTACTGGGAGTGCGCAGGAGCTTTTGGTTCTTATATTAGGCCGGTGTCTTTATGGCATTGGTATAGGTCTGGTACGTATTATTCAGTGGATTCTATTATATATTTCTATGGCATCATTTTTGGATCTTCTAAAATCTATGCATAATCGGGTAAAATATTATTTTCATTCATGGGAAAATTTCCAAATTATTATTGTTATTCTTTTAACTTATGTAAATGAAGCAAGCCAAAATTTGCATCAATTTCCAACAACCAGTCATGTCTTAACTTAATTACAGGCTATGCATGGAGCTCCCCTCTATATTGCTGAGACTGCCCCCTCACAAATACGTGGAACATTGATATCTCTAAAGGAGCTCTTTATAGTTCTTGGGATATTGGTATTCTTCCTGTGTTGTTAAATTTTACTGATCCCTTTCAGTCCACCCCTCCCTTAGAACTACTTAATTTTCTAGTTATATGGCTAATAAATAAGTGGAATGCACATGCAGCTAGGTTACCTAGTTGGAAGCTTTGAGATCAATGCTGTTGGTGGATGGCGTTACATGTATGGTTCCAGCGCGGCAATTGCCATTTTAATGGGAATAGGGATGTGGAGTTTGCCACCATCCCCAAGATGGCTATTGCTCAGGGCTGTTCAAGGCAAAAGTTCTTTACAGGAAAATAGAGAGAAAGCTATCTATGCCCTAGGAAAACTCAGGGGTCGTCCACCCGGTGATAAAGCTTCTGAAAAACAGATAGATGATACTCTGAACTCCTTAAAGACTGCTTATGCTGAGGAGAAACCTGAGGGAAGTTTATGGGAAGTGTTTGAAGGAGCAAGTTTGAAGGCCTTCATAATTGGCGGTGGATTGGTCCTTTTTCAGCAGGCACTAATTTTCTCTATCTTATATGTTCTTCGTAATGAATAACTCATTTAATATCTATGTGATTTTTGTCTTAGACTTTTAGGATAAATCAGTGTGTATGCTGAATAACCTGCTTGAATTGAGTGATTGTAGTTCTTTCAATGCAAATGGATGGTGGAGTCCTGTTGCTAATTGGTTGGATTTAATCATGACAGATAACTGGGCAACCGAGTGTGTTATACTATGCGGCATCCATTCTTCAGGTACTTAACTTCAACATGGAGGCACATTCAGTGCTTGGTTGGAAGTAGGCTTTAAAGTTTTGGTCCTTTTACCATTTTTAGATTTTGATACTGACAATGTTTTGCAGAGTGCTGGATTTTCTGCTGCAGCTGATGCTGCTAAAGTTTCAGTGCTTATTGGGTCTTTTAAGGTGAGAGGATGTATGCTTTTGTTTGGAATTTGAACCTCAATTCTAGATGATCATCTACTTGTCTAGACTTAGCACCAGTAAATCATGAAAATTTAAGACTTTTTTCATCTGGCAGCTACTGATGACTGGGGTAGCTGTTTTAAAAGTTGATGACCTTGGAAGACGTCCCTTATTGATTGGAGGTGTTGGCGGAATTGTATGTATATTTCATAACTGTACTTTGCAATCATATGGAACTACTTTTGGGAGAATTTAAGGAGCTACTTTTACATCTGAAAATTTATGTTACAGAAGCAATACCGAAGTGTAGTTTCCAGTTTTCATTCACAGGAAAATAATTGCACCTCTTTCGTGATACAGGTTTTATCTTTGTTCCTTCTTGGTGCTTACTACAAAGGTCTTTCAGGCCTTCCTCTTGTCGCAGTTGGTGCTTTACTTTTGTATGTTGGCTCATACCAGGTATTATTCTTTTCATTTTTCAAATGTCAATTATGTATGTAAATATCCAAATGTCTCTGATGATGGATCTCATTTCTGTAGTTACAAGACAATGGTTTTATGCAACCACAGTTTTGCTAATGTTTTCACTGAATATCTACTGAAATTTGTTACCTGCATGAAATGTTATGTAGGTGTCTTTTGGTCCTATTAGTTGGCTAATGGTATCAGAGATTTTCCCTATTCGAACAAGAGGACGTGGAATAAGTCTCGCAGTTCTTACCAACTTTGGCTCTAATGCTCTTGTGACTTTTGCCTTTTCACCGTTGCAGGTACTATCACACAACAAGTTAATCTGACTAATTTTATCGACACGAATTAGATATTGTTCTTCATCAAACTTATTCATGCATATAATTCTGCAGGAGCTGCTGGGAGCAGGCAATCTTTTTTTCGTCTTTGGTGCCATAGCATTGCTCTCACTTCTCTTCGTCATCCTCTATGTCCCGGAGACAAAAGGGTTGAGTTTAGAGAAAATTGAATCAAAGATCTTTAAAATAAAACCCTACATCCTCCTTTCACAACGTGTAAACATATTTCGGTAAGCATTGTATCACTTGCCATCTTAATTTCCATCAATGACTAGATATTCTATCTGCAATAGCAAATTCACTTTTTTTTTTTTATTCCATAAATGCTTTTATAAACCAAGAAGCATAACACTACATACCATACAATACAAGCATTAGTCTCAAACTTCCAACATAGACATCATTGTTTTGTGTTTTATTAGATGACATCGGATCGACAAACATAGGAAGCCTAGCCAACCTTTGGAGTCTTCTTGACCTTACCTGTAGCATCCATGAAGATCCCTAACCCGGCCGGTGTTGTAATCCATGGTAACAAAGTTGTTAGGAGGGATGACCTGGATGTTAAGTCCAGGCGCGTCTTCTTTTATCTTAGCCTTTGCTTCCTCAGCTGTGAGTCCTACTGCCTCCGGCCACTCGGTTTTTGCACCTGAGCCGATTCTCCGGCTTCCCTGCTGCCCTGTCTCACCTTCCACACCATCTGAGATTGTCACTTAAAAGACACAAACTTTTGAAGATATTTATAGAAAACTGAAAACCACACTTGAACCTTGATTAGTATGATTTGATTATATTATTTACTGTAAGATGTTAGCCTTATGATGATCGTTAAATTATCGACAACTAATTAGAATTCATTGTGAAATTAATAAAGAAATGAAAAGAACTCACCTTGTTTCTGCTCTGCCATTATCAGGATGGAGAAGATAAGAAAAAGAACAAGAGTTGGGTTTTTCATAGGATGTGTTTTCTTTGTTTCAATGTTTTATGAAGATGTGGTGCTCTTTTGTCATTTATCAAACTTGAATGGCATAAAACAGGGACTAAAAAGCAAGAAATTTTTTTATTTGAGGCCGGCTTTGTTGTCCGAAATGTTCTTTCAAGATCTATATATTATTACTGTTTAGTCCCTCTTATATATTGTTAGTGTTTTATCTTCATTTCGCCCCTCTAATTTTACTGCCTAAATGTAACATAATAATAATAATAATAATAATAATAATAAGAGTTATATATATACATAATATATAATGTTATAGGGGTGTCTACATAAAGTTGCTTATCTTTATAAGTTTTTGTTAGAAATAAAATATATTTAGTCAAATTATTGAATGTAAGGAAAAAATATTAGATTAATTGTCAATCTCCATCAATATCATGATATTGTTAGAATTGATAATTAAATAATATTATATTATTAGCTTGCTTAGAATGAGGGAATTAAAATCTCTAATTAGTACTTAATTTAATCAATTCCTTTCTGGTTTAAATAAAATATTAATTTATGTCAGAATAAATCTTGTGGACAAACAGGTTGCTGGCCATGCCACTTGCATTTATGAACTAATAATTGATTTATTTAATAAAGATAGATAATATAATATTATATATATATATATAATATAATATAATATAATATAATTAAAAAAAATTGGTGATGGTTGGCAGGCAAACAAGTGAATTAAAATTTTGATTCATTTGATTTTGTAACCGAAAGAACCGGTTAATTGGTCAACCAGGTTTCTTGAATTTTTTTAATCAATTATATGAAAAGATAAATAAGATATTAAAGAATATAAATTTAGAAATAAATAAATGTGGGAGAAAATTGGTGTGATGTGATAGAGTCAAATGGGCCAATATTGAATGCTAGAATTAAATTGGTCCCAATTTGGATCAAGTCCATCCATGGCTAGCTTTAACCAATTTAGAATTCAATGACTTAGAACTTGAATTGAAAAGGGTCAACAAAAGTTATCAATATTTTTTTAATATATATATATATATATATATATAAGTATTTTTTGAAAATAGGTGTATAATTTGAAATTTTAAATGGTGTACCAAAAAACCCTTATTAAATAAATGTTTGAGTTATATATATATATATATACACACACACACACGTAAAATGTTATAAATTATTAATTGGGGTTATAGGAGTCATTTAATTTAATTATTGTTGTGTTCTAAAATAAAATATTAATTTTAACTGATAATATTTGAGGGAAAAATTGAAAGGAAATATGAAATTCTCAAACAACAAAGAGCACAAACAAAATAAAAATAAATAAAATTACAATAAAGAAGGATTTGCAAAAACACAAAATAATGAAAAAAAATTAATTAGTCATATATATTAGAATAAATCTTATTTATAAACATCTGCGATAGTGAGGGGAAGAGAATGAAAAGGGCAATCTAGAATCGAGTCGAAAGATGGGTTATTTTGGAGCTTTTGAATTAACATCCAACATGCCCTAAAAATAGACAGTCTCATAAGTCATCTTCCGATGTTGGGGCTGGGGAAGGGGAAATGAGAAAATGGAAAATAGACAGTCACATAAGTCACCTTCGGAAGTTGTATACAGGGAATTGGGGAAAGAGAAATGAAAAATAGACAGCCTTATAAGTCACTTTCCGATGTCGGGGACAAGGGAATTGAGGAAGGGGAAATGGTGGGTTTTGAGAGCCGTTGGATCAACATCCAATGCCCTTGAATAAGCAGCCTTAATATTTTGAATTAATATAAAATTTTAAGTCTTTTGTTGACCAAGAAAGAGAGAAAAAAAAACACATATTTTAAGCCATAGAGCAGCCATGATTCTTCCATTCATTCTTTTATCCATAAATCTTCAGAATCTTTATCTCAACTCTGCATTAAGCAAAAAAAACTTCCAAACACATTTACTATGATGAAGAAGATGATGATGATGATGATGTTCATCATCTTCATCCTCTTCTTCTTCTTCTTCTTCATGATTACCTCCATATCACCATTAGAGACCACCACAAACTTCACCTTCAATGGCTTCCAACACTCCAACCTTCACCTTGATGGCATTTCAAGCATCACCTCTAATGGCCTCTTGAGACTTACAGACACTTCAAAGCAAAACAAGAGCCATGTCTTCTTCCCAACTCCTCTCCCTTTCAAAAACTCTTCCTCTGGTCTTCCTCTCTCCTTCTCCACTTCCTTCATCTTCTCCATCATCCCTGAATATAAAGACTTGACTGGCCATGGCATCACCTTTGCTCTCTCCAACTCCATCAACCTTTCTTCTACTCTCCCAAGCCAATATCTTGGCCTCTTCAATCAAACCACCTGCTTTGGTGACCCTTCAAATCATGTTCTTGCTGTGGAGCTTGACACCAACTTCAATCCTGACTTTGGGGACATTGACAACAACCATGTTGGCATTGATTTCAACAGCTTATTCTCCATTTATGCTTCTCATGCTTCTTATTTCACTGATGATGGTTTTAAGAACTTGAGTCTTGTGAGTGGAGATCCTTTGCAGGTTTGGATTGAGTTTGAACAATCACAGAACAGCCTTTTCAATGTCACAATAGCTCCAATCTCTGTTCCAAAACCAACTGTTCCTCTTATCTCTAAAGTTGTAAATATCTCATCTTTGGTATTTGGATGAGATGTATGTTGGTTTCACTTCATCCACTGGTTCTTTCCCAACATCTCATTACATCTTAGCATGGAGCTTTATGTTGAACGGGAAAGCTCAAGCATTTGACTTGTCAAAGCTTCCATCTCTCCCTCTTGTTCCTTCAAAGTCTAAGCCTTTGTTGCTGTTCATTCTTTTGCCTGTCATTGGCGTGAGCTTGGTGTTAGTGGTGATGGCTTTTGTGTTGGTGATGATGGTCAAGAAGAGGAAGAAGAAAAGGTATTCAGAGTTGCTTGAAGATTGGGAAACAGAGTATGGACCTCAGAGGTTTTCCTACAAGGACTTGTTCTTAGCCACAAAGGGATTCGAAGACAAAGAGCTTTTGGGAGCTGGAGGATTTGGGAGAGTCTACAAAGGAGTGCTTCCAAAAACTAACATTCAAGTTGCAGTGAAGAAGGTATCTCATGAATCAAGACAAGGAATGAGGGAGTTCATCGCCGAAATTATCAGCATTGGAAAACTAAGCCATCGAAATTTAGTAAGACTTCTCGGTTACTGTCGAAGAGAAGGAGAACTCTTGCTTGTCTATGAATTCATGTCGAACGGGAGCTTGGATCGGTATCTGTTCAATGAGCCAAAGTCACTGCTTGATTGGGAACAGAGGTTTCGGATAATCAAAGGAGTGGCTTCTGGTCTCTTGTATCTTCATGAAGAGTGGGAACAAGTAGTGATTCACAGAGATGTTAAAGCTAGTAACATTTTATTAGATTGTGATATGAATGGAAGACTTGGAGATTTCGGTCTTTCGAGGTTGTATGATCACGGGAGTGATCCGCAGACAACTCACGTCGTCGGTACTCTTGGTTATCTTGCTCCTGAGTTGCCGAACACTGGAAAGGCGAATACTAGCACTGATGTGTATGCATTTGGTGGATTTCTACTTGAGTTGGCATGTGGAAGAAGACCGATAGATGCAAAAGCGATGCCCGAAGAGATGATTTTGGTGGATTATGTGTATGAATGCTGGAAAAAAGATCAAATTTTGGATGCCAGAGATGCAAATTTAAGGGAGAATTACGACACTGAAGAGATGAAACTCGTGTTGATGCTCGGTTTGCTTTGTTCTCATCCGAATCCAAACTATCGGCCGGCAATGAGAGCTGTAATGCAAGCATTGGATGGCTCTGCTCCTATTCCATTATTGTCCAAAGAGTCTTGGATTGCCGATGATTCTTCGTTCAGTTTCAGAGACGACGACAACAACAACAACAACACTACTCGATATCATTCACTTGCAACCAATTTTTCTGATGTTTAACATCAGTAAACCAATGTACATTACACAGTTGAACAATGTAAATCAGATTGAACATAGATTTATTTTTCTTTTCTGAAACTTTTTATGTTTGTTCCAAATTGTCTATATTTATATATATGCAAATAAAAAACAAGATTCAATCATCAATGCAAAGAAAAGATGAAAGCTGTAACATTCCATTACATTATATTGTTCACGAGTTGGTTTGAAACAGAGCACAAAGCGTGAATGGTCCCAATTAACTCTTTTTTATCTTCTTTTGTTGTGTCTATATATCAATGAAAGATTTCTACAACCTCTTCTTCATCACTAAAAACCATCTCATGAATTCATTAGCAAGCATTCTGAATCTCTGATATGTTGTTGCTGATTTTCCAAGAACTTATGCTGTGTGAGTATGTACACAATCCATGCAAATCATCAAATGAGAACAGAGCACGTGGATCCATGCATATACTTCCCTTAATTTACTACAAAGTCCCTATAAATTTCCCAACTTACCTAAAGCTCCTCTGTCTTTTCTTGTTTTTTTTTTTTTGTTTTAACCTTCATATTTATTTATTTATTTAGACTTGTGTATTTTTTTTAAAATTTCCCCAAGCATTCTAACAGATTTTTTTCAGACAAAAAGTATAAAAATTTTTGTTTTTTCTTATTCTGTGGGTCTCTTTATATTTGTACTATTTCTCCGTTTAATGCATTTGTAGTTTATCCACTTTATAAAAAAATATATATATAAAACAACCTTTAGTTCTATAAATAAATGTAACAAAGAATTTTTATTTTTTTTACCATATGGACAATTGCATATTTTATATAACAAGTTAACTTTTTGATGTAATAATTCAACAACTATATTTAACAGTTCATTTTGTAAATAATTTTTATATATATATATATATATATATAAGATTATAAATTTAAACCTATCTTTATTCTTTAAAAAAAAAAAAGAAAAAGAAAAATCAAAGGAGCATGTAAAGAAGTTCACAAGGACTTTTGAGTAAAGTAAAAGGGCCTTATAAATAGTAATACAAATTAAAGTTTGGGATGGTAGTGATTGGTGATGCATGGGAATCAGAGAAGGAAGGCATCATTCATAAATAATGAGGAAATGAAGAACAAGACCAACCTCGTGTGGAGTTAAAACTAGAGTGTGAGGCACCTAAAAATGGAGGCATTTACCACCCTTCATGAGGACAGTCATACTAGTTTTTAAAGCTCACCAACCAATCCAACCCTTAAATATATCCATATATATACATCCATATATAATACATATATATAATATCTCTCAAGTGTCTAGCTAATTTAGATTAGTTGTTAATTAATTAAAAGTAAGCAAGTAATTAAGAGCACTTTCCCACCTTCTCCAATGTTCCCGGGTTACGTGAGTCCGTTAACTGCCATGCATCCCATATTTGTTTGAAAAACAGTTGTACAAACATTAGTTCATCTCTTTCCCACGTACTTACACTTTCATCCTTCTCTCTCTCCCTCTCTCTATCAGCTGTTTTTCTTTCAGCTTTTATTACATATATATATATATATATATATATTTTTTTTTGATTAACCATGACCACTCATTATATAGATATGTCTATATATATACAAGTCATCTGTTCATCTTTGTCTCTTTCTCTCTCTCTCCCCCTCTCTATCTATCTATCTATTTATATATATATATATATATAAATAGATGAGCTTTTATTTGAGCTTTTGAGATATATATATATATATATATATCAGTCATTTGTTCATCTCTCACTCACTCAATTATATATATTGACTGCAAGTACAAGAGTTTGAGAGAGAAGAAGAAGAAGAAGATGGAAGGTAGTCCATTGTTACTTTGTGATGAGGAATTGATGATTTCAAGTCCTTCATCTTCTTCTCCTGTGTTATTTGGATGTATCAACTCTGGTGAAGATCATATCACTGAAGAGGAAGAACAAGAACAAGAACAAGAAGATATCAAGTTTGCTTTTCAGGAATACATGAGAAGAGAGCATGTCTATCAACCTCATCTTTATTATCTAAATCATCTCCAATCAAGCTCTCACTTATCCACTTCCAGATCCAAATCAGTCAAATGCATTCTCCTGGTATTATTTATATATAATTCAGTCAATATCTTTATTAATTCTCTTATATATCAATATATGTTCTTAATTATGCATTTCAGGTTTGTGGTAGACTTCATGTATCACTTAGAACTACATTCAATGCTGTGAATTATCTTGATCGTTTCATCTCCATGAACTCTTCTTTGGTAAGTAACAGAGAGCTTAATTAATTAATTCATCTTCTTGACCTCAATTATAACAACATTAACATTGATTGCAGAAATGGGAAACATGGATGATAGAGTTACTAACTATTGCATGTATATCAATTGCTTCCAAATTTGATGAAGTTATCATCCCTTCTTTCCATGATTTCCAGGTATATATATATATATATATATACATATATATACTTAATATATAATTCTCCAATTAATCTTCTCAAAACTCTTATAATTAGCAAATTAATTAATTGAATTCTTTAGATTGAGGAATTGGAGCACACATTCAAGTCAAGCACAATACAACAAATGGAACTCTCACTACTCAAGGCTCTGAATTGGAGGCTCTCAAGTGTGACATCCTTCTCCTACATTGATCTACTAATCCGGCACCGAGGAGCTTACCAAATATCAACCCAACTCCTCCTCCATGCTCTCTTAGGTAATATATAAATACATCGATCCAATCTAATTAATTTCATCTCCGATTCAATGATTTCAATCGACTAATCGATCAAATCAACAAATTTAGACTTAAGATTTCTCAAGTTCAAGCCATGTGAAATTGCTGCATCAGCAATCCAATGCAGCCTCAAAGCTTCAGAGAATGATCTTATGTTGTTATTCACTGAAGAACAAAGGGTAAGACTACTTGATTGTATTTTCCCACCATTTGATCTTGATCCTACGGTTGCATGCATGGTTATATATTATTCTCATGATTCACGTGATGCTTCTTGCTATTCAGGAACTTATAAACAAGGGTTGCAAAATCATGCAAGAGTACAATGCTAATTCATGGATGAAGTTTAATCATGGCTGCCCACCAAGTCCAGTCACAGTCATTCCCATGCAGACCATCAACATTGACATTAATGGCTTCTTTAAATCCTCCAAACCTTAATTAACATTGTTCTTATATATATAAACTATAAGATACATTGATGATACAATCAGTTCCAAAGAAGCAAATGTACATAGATTCAATGAAATGCAGTAATCTTCTTCAATTCTCCTCAATGTCTCCTCCAATCCATTTCATCAACTGGCACTGCATCCAATGATAGCAAAATCATCAATAAAACTCAATTATTATTTTTATTGTATATATATATATATATATATATTTGATTATTTATGTACGTACCTGTGTGAGGATTTGCCGATGTGGGGATCGGCACATCTGATTGTTTGTCAAGTCCTAGTAGAGAAAACAGAGTGTTCTTCAACTTGTTTACAACTCCCTCAATCTCTGCAACTCCATTGTAAGACAATGCAGCTTCAGTGAGCACATCACAAAGAGCTTTATCATCTTCACTTGGTTCCATTTTATGCATTACATTCTTCATCAAAGAAACACATTTATCATATGAGATTTCTTGTTTGATCTCATTTACTTTAGTCCATGCAGGTGTAAGCATCTTCAACACCATCTCCTTCGCCGTTGTCGTCTCTGTCGATGTCTCTTTGAAAGCATTAAGGTGGCACAAGTGTGGTTCTCTTTTCTTATGAGAATCAAACATATACTTCATCTCCAACTCCACGTTCGGCTTCCTCGGTGATTGCCTCGATGATCTCTCAATGTAAAACTTCGGTGATCTCTCTGATTCATACACTGTATTAATTACAAAATAAAAACATAATCATCATCATCATCAAACATTGTTTTAATAATTCATCGAAAACAAAGAAAATTAAATACTAGGAGCTCCATGGAATTCAGGGTCCTGTTCTCCTCCATTGTTATCTTCATGAACTCCGAAAGGTATCGGTGTTGCTTCTTCATTGGTTTTATGGTGACCATGCTTCTTTGCAAGCATATGCCTCCATTTGAGAGCCTTGTCCTTCACCTTCAACATGATAGACTTCTTTCCATGGTGATTGTGAGGACTTCTTTGCATTTGCCATTGATCTTCTTTAAACAAAATCATAAACAACACTCATTGAAAAGCCAAGCATTCAAATTAATTAAAAAAACTAATATATATATATATATATACACACATTCATTAATTAATTAAGCACCTATTTGTTCTTGTGAGCCATCAACTTCAGCCATCTCTACACCTGTTTCTAGAAACAAGAGATAAAAGAGTGTGTATATATGTATTATATATATATAGATAACCAACCTGTCAAACAAGGGGAGGACCGTGATAGTAGTCAGTTAACGTGCCAGAAAATTGCCACGTGTCAACATGGAATATTTCGTTGACTTAGCGTTGACCAACAAACAAACCAATGGAAACAAGGTTGAAATGGAAGAATCACTTAAACATATATATATATATATAGAGAGGCTGCATGGTCTTCTGTTTATCAAGCTTAACCATCATCTCAATTACACAAATAGCTAAATATAAATTTGATGAAATGAGACTTCAGTGTTTGTATGAGCTGCTTTCAATCAACACATGAAAGAACAAGAACAAGGCAAATTTTCATTTGCAATCAGGAAAGATGAATGATTGCAGCTTATACTTGCACCGGTTTATTGTTCGACTCGATATGTCGATCAGGGGAGATATGAGGTTGAAGACTCTGGTACCAAACCTGCTGCAAGGGGAAGGAAAACATTGATTGTTAAATTATGTAGAGACAGAAATCAAATTGGAAATTGGTTTGGAGAAGTTAATTAGTGTACATTCAGATGCAGCAATTTTTTCGACCCGGATGAATATATGTTTTCCGAAAGTGAATCTTTTCAGTGAGTCATAGTGAGCTTTTATTCGGGACAAAATCAGCTGTCGTTGATGATTGTCGACAGTTTCCAGTATTTTCTGCACGACATAGTTGCCGAATTGATCTTTCATCATTTCCTAAGAAAAAAAAAAAACAAACAAATGTCAAAGTTTCATATTCAATACAGGATGATAAATGCATTAAGGCAATAAGAGAAAGAGAGGGATGTCAAAGACCTGCAGGGGTTCATTGTCTTCATTGTCTCCAAGTATCTCATTGATCAAAACTTGACGCTCTTCAGGAGAACAGAAAACAAAACACTTCTCAACAACATTGGAAGCGAACTTCTGTTGGCTCATCGGAACTATTTGACCAATGAATTTTCTGATAACTGCAGATCTCTCTTCAGGATGTCCGCACTCTAGCACATGCTGCAAAAATTTATGTTAGAACAATGCAATGCAATCCAATCCAATCCAATTGATCGATAATTCACCTGAATTACATAGTTGCCATACTGGTCCTTAGCAAGGTCACTAACACTTTCCATGATTTCACCCATCACAATTGTATGGGAGTCGGGATCAGAGCAGTTCTCCAAAACCCTCTGTATTCATGAATTGTGATTAATACCGTGTAAAATGACAAAAGAAAAATGAGATATATGATCTTGTCTATAACCTGTATAACACGGCAGCCATATGGATGGGAAGACAATGCCTTAACTTGACCAAAGAAAGATATGATCATAAATCGGACTCCGTCGTAAGGGATGCACTCGATACATTTCTGAATAACATGATTTCCATTCTGATCAAATACACATTCTATGACATGGCCACTGAATTCTTGTACCAATTTCAATTGCTGGTCCAACTCAGTACGTTCAATAGCCTGCATCCAATATGGTAAGCAATGCTAGAGAAAAAAAAACAGGAAAACTAGTAAAAGATCTAAAGCAAATGTTCTTTAAAATACCTTCTGAATAACTCGACAACTGTACATCTGCAAACTGAGTTCCAAGACACGTCCAGTGAGTTTATCAGCCAATGTTCTTATCTGAGAGTGAGTTCCAAACTCGAAAAACTAGTACGAAAACAAATTGTGAGCAATGCAATGTGTATTGAACACGAATTGAACACCGGGAAACATTCAATAAAGATTAACAACAATAAGAAGCAATCAAAGGAAAGAAACATGGAACCTTCTGGATCACATAATTGGCAAACACATCATTCATCAATGCAAGTGCTTCGGGCAAGACTTCGTTGAACACCATCTGCATCTCCTCTGCTGTGCAAATTTCAAGTTGCTGCTGTATGAAGCGGCTTCCATACTGATCAGTGCTGGACAAGCATAGAGTAATCAAACATGTAAGTTATTACAGTGTTGCTAAATTAAGAATAGCATGCAATGATGCAAGTGTTGCATATACCAGAACCCAATAACATGACCCAGAATGTCATGAAGCTGAAGACCCCTGGTTTTGCTATTCTTGAGTTCCTCCAAAAGAACCATAGGGTCAGTTTCTTCGGTAGTGGCAATAGCATCAACAGATCGACTCAAGTTTTCCACACCAGGACTCGGTGAAGGACTCTCAACATCCGGCATTGGCACACAAAGGTTTAAAGAAACATTGGATGCAACCTGACCCTGCCTCACAACTGGCCGTCTATCCGGTTGAATCAGTGCTTCAAGATAAGCTCTCTGAATGCCGAGTATCTCATTATAAGAATCAGCTACTGAGGATTCACCAGCGTTGGCTACAATTTGAGTTGCATGATCAGCCAATCTCAGATATTGCATGTAGTCCCGTTCAGCACGTTGAGCAGAAGCTGCGCTTGCTGCATAATTCATAGGTTGGCCAGAGGAAAAAGCAGCTGCTAATGCAGTAGGATCAAGAGATTCGACACCATGAGAACGAGGCAACGGAGCAGCAGAGGGTCCATGGAATTGATGAGGTACATTAGTTGTCCAGACAACATTCGGCGGCATTGCTGGTACTACAGGATTCACCATGTATTCATTGGGTCCGAAAGTTGCATAAGCTGCATTAGCATTCTGATATTGAACCGGAAATGGAGCTCGAACACCACGGAGATCTACCTGACCTTCCGGCCTCATTGTCATATTATTCAACTGGAACCCAGTATTCGTAGGCATTGCTGACGGTTGGAAATAAGGCAAGCCAAAGTTCATAGTGCCGATTCTAATAAAGACAGGCTGCTGAACACCAAGGTTCTCACTGCCCTGTGAGTTTACGACATGTATCGGTCGGCTTTCAATTTCTTGCTGCTGCCTTAAGATTGTGGCATGATCATCAAATGTATTGACTGTCCTGACATTCATTCCAGATAAAGCAGACAATAGATCACCATATTGAGCATTCCTACTTGGCGCAAGCTGATTAGGAACAGTGTTCATCATATGCTGAGATCCTAAATGGGAAGCAAGCCCTGTTGGCAGAAAGCTTGCTGCATTTTGCGCTCTCCCTCCAGATTGCAACCCGCTTAAACGGGTACTATCAGAAGTGTTTGATGAGTTGATAGGATGACCAGAAAGGTTATAATTTTGGGGGAATGATGGAGATTGCAAACGAGTTGCACCAGAGGCCAGTTCTTCCTGAAATAGAGATTATTCAATGAGAAATCAGTAGCAATATATGACAAAAAAAATCAAAAATAACAAAATCCAGTTCTTCCTGAATCTATGGAACCAGAAAGTTGGAATACAAAAATATAGAACAAAAGATAAAGTAACAGTAGGTATTCGCCATGCTTGCTAGTGATCCGGCAATGATTCAATAGAGAAAACGAAGAATCTATGAAGCAATAGAATTGAATACAACAATGCAAAGCTGTCAACAAAGTTAGATCAAGCAAACAATTTCATGAGTATTTTGGCAAAGTTAAATATAGAAAATACTGAATTTATGATGAAACAAGATCGAAATCCGACAATGTAGAAGAGATGTCATAAATTGTAACATCGAATGAAGAACATGATGTTCCAAATAGAACAACAGAACAATTCAGCAATAAACCAAGGAATTCTTAATGAACACAAAAAATAAAAGTTAAAAGATTGAACTTTTCTAGCACCACTGATTTATCAACAATATAGAACTAGTTACACGAATAAAATTAGCAAACAGAACAGAAAAATTTTATTATCTATGTAGCAACAAAACCAAACATGACAATGCTGAGAGATATTAATAAGGTAATCTTAGCTATTCCTATTCTTGAAAGTTAAATATAGAACACACTTAATCTATTACATAGCAAAATGGAGACAAAATTAAATATCCAATGAAGGAATGCAGTCAATAGTAAAAGTAAATGATATTGCAAATAGAATATAGCAATTTACTATTAATTTGAAGCCTTTCTAACAAGTACATATAAGAAAGTTAAAATTAAAGAGGTGATCTAATTATATAAAAAACTAATTACATAATCCAAAATTAACTAATAGAATAGAACAATTCAATAATCTATGAAGAGACAAAACCGAATACGACAATGCAGAGCTATCAACAAATTAATCTTACTATTTCTGCTTGACAAAGTTACATATAGAAAACACTGAATCCATGACAGCAAGATCAAAACAAATTCGAATATCCTATGGAAGAATACAATCAATAGTAAATGTAGATGATATTCTAAATGAAACAGAGCAATCCACTACTAATTTGAAACCTTTCTAACTAACACATATAAGAAAGTTAAAAGACAACTTTTACTAAGCTGATGATCTGCCAATTATAGAAAATTAATTACAGAACGAAAAATTAACTAGTAGAATAGAACAATTTAATAATCTATGAAGCAACAAAACAGAACACGACAATTCAGAGCTAGCGATAAAGTAATCTTAGCCAACCCTGCTTGAGAAATTTCAATATAGAAAACACTGAATCTATGACACAGTTAGATAGAACCAAAATCAAATATCTCAATGCAGTCAATAGTAAAAGTGAGTGATATTCCAAACAAAACAGAGCCATTAACTACTAATATGATGCCTTTCTAACAAACACATAAGAAAGTTAAAAGATCAAACTTTTACTAAGATGGTGATCTACCAATTATAGAAAACTAATTGCAGAACAAAAGCTAACTAATAGAATAGAACAATTTAATAATCTATGAAGCAACAAAATGGAACACGACAATGTAGAGATAACGACAAATTAATCTTAGCTATTCCTGCTTAAGAAATTTAAATATAGAAAACACTGAATCCATGACAGCAGATCGAAACAAAATTGATTATCCAATTAAAGAATGCAATCAATCATAAATGTAAATGATACTCCAAACAGAACAGAGCGGAGCAATTCAATACTAGTTTGAGGCCTTTCTGACAAACACATACACAAAAGTTAAAAGATCAAACTTTTACTACACTAGCGATATACCAATAATGGAAAACTAATTACAAAACTAAAATTCACAGATAGAACAGAAGAATTAAATAATATATGAAGCAGTAAAACCAAATATGATAATGCAGAGCTACCGACAAAGTAAACATAGATATTCCTGCTTGACAAAGTTAAATATAGAAAACACTGAATCTATAACAACAAGATTGAAACAAAATCGAATGTCCAATGAAAGAATGCAGTAAATAGTAAATGCAAATGGTATTCTAAACAGAACAGTATAAAGCAATTCACCACTATTTTGAACCCTTTCTAACAATCACATGTAAGAATGTGAAAAGATCAAACTTTTACTGCAACAATGATATCTATTAATAATAGAAAACTAATTACAGAACCAAATTTAAGAAATAGAAGAGAACAATTAAATAATATCTAAGCAATAAAACGACAATGCAGAACTAACAATAAATTAATCTTAGATATTCCTGTTTAATAAAGTTAAATATAGAAAACACTGAATCCATAACAATAAGATTGAAACAAAATCAAATATCCAATGAAAGAATACAGTCAATAGTAAATGCAAATGGTATTTCAAACAGAAGAGATCAATTCACTACTACTTTGAACCCTTTCTAACAAACACATGTAAGAATATTAAAAGATCAAACTTTTATGCATCAGTGATATCTATCAATAATAGGAAACTAATTACATAACCAAATTTAACAAATAGAATAGAACAGAACAGAACAATTAAATAATATCTGAAGCAATAAAACCGAATACGACAACGCAGAGCTACCGACAAAGTAATCCTATCTATTCCTACTCGAACAAAGTTAAATCTAGGACACAACAAGATCGAAACAAGCTTGAATATCCAATGAGGGACGCAGCCAATACTACAATCAAATAACACTCCTAATAGAACAGAGCAATTCACCAAAAAAACCGAAGCATTCCTGAAAAAAACATAAAACAAAGTTAAAAACAGATCAAAACTTTTACTGCAACAGTGAATAATAAACATCAGAAAACTAACAAGAATCAAAACTAACAACTTATATGAAGTGAAGTGAAAATGCACCTCAAAATCATTAATAAAACTCACTCTCAAACCAATCAATCCATCTCCCTGAGAATTGAAAGCATTCCTAATTGCAAGCTCACGCTCACGCTGACGTTCACGCCAAATACCAAAATCCGGTTGCCAAGAGAACAAGGAGTTACTTCCTTCTTCAATGGCACGGCTGGACCTCCTCTGGTCGGCAGTCCCTCCAAAACTACGAGAACTCTGCTCGATCCTGCGATCATCATAGGATTCCTCCGGCGAGGGGATCAGTCTAGGATTACGATTAGCACGAAAGTAGCTGGCCCGGAACTCCTCCTCCGACATCTCGTCGCAGGTGATCTCGGGGAGACCATCGAACATCCGTTCCAAAAATGGCGGTAAGGAGGTGCCTTCTCTGAGTTCAAACTCCTCCTGAAGATCGCCAGCCGCCGCCTGGCGCCTCCTCCTCTGAGAAAGCACCAACTCAGCCTCTTCACGGCCGAGGTTCATCCCCGAATTCGACAGCGAGCTCATCGAGCACTTCAAACCTATAAACAATCTAAAACAACCGATGAAAAAAAGGAAAATCTAACGAAGAAAAACCAGGAAAAGAGATCAAACCTCAGCGACTCCCTCTCCCTCCCTCGAAATCGAAGCTACTAACTCTGAACACTCAGATTAAGCAAAAAAGGATCAAGCTTTTGATACAAAAACAATATAAAACTCCATTTCAAGATCGAAAACCTCAAATTCAAAGCTTAAAAACAAAAGCCTCGCCGGCGAGGCAAGAAATGGGCGTCGATATGATGATCGGAGACCAAAGATGGGATTTTGATGATGGTTGAAGCTCGATAAAGGTCACCGATCGCCGAAACTCGCCGCCATCATCATCGAAATCGATCCTCGGAGCCAAGAACCAAGTGCAAAGAGAGCAAAGAGCGAAGTGTGAAGTGGCACCATGAAAGAGAGGGAGAGATATATAGAGAAGAAGAGAGGAGCGTGATAAATGAGGGATGAGTTGGCATTTGAGATGATCTGAGCCGTTGGCCTAGAAATGAACGTCTGAGATCTTTCCACGTGTCGAGGATTAATGCATGGGATTGAGTTATTACAAGGGATTCAATACGCAGGGGGTTGTTTAAGTGCGGAAATAAATGCATGAAATTCAATTAATAAAAATAAATTAATGCTGTATTCAAAGATATCCAAGGATGCATTTATTTTCTGTTACCTTCCATAATTGGAATTCTTACAAATTTTTATATTTATTTTTTTTTTAAGAAAATTGGTTTTATTTTTATTTTTTTTTAAAAAAAAATCTCTTAAATAAAGTTGAGTTTTTTTGGGAGCCCATTGGTTTGGGCAAAAATGGGCTTTTATTTCTCATTTGTATTTTCCTTTTCTTTTATTTTTAATATCAATTTATAAAATTTAGTCAAATGCTAGCTTCAATTATTTCGTGGTTTTGTTCTGAATACGACATAATTTATTTTATATTTATTTTATCGTTACCTAGATAAAAGTGTTTTTTTTTTAGTGTTTTATCGTAACTAAGTTTAAATTATATTTATTCAGAGACTTGAGATCTTTTGAGAATAAATGTAATTTATTATTTGTCATTTTATGAGTGATAATTGGGAGTTAATATTGTTATTGTTATTTTTAAGGATGAACTAACTCAAATATGAAACTAAAAACTTCAAACTTGAAGCATTTCAGTGAAATAATTAGAGTTGAATTAATTGTTGTCACAATGTTGCACTCAATCAATTGAATTTAATAGTTCAAGTGTTAGATGATAAATAGTTTTTCTATTTAACTTAATTTTTCAATAATTAGGTATTTAAATATATATATATATATATATATATATATATATATATATATATATATATATATATATATATATATATATATATATATATATATACCATAAGTGGAAAAAACTTGACTATACTCTTTGTGCTTTAATTTAAGTACATATTATCCCCCTCTTTGATAATTAAGGATGATGGGTTTTATGATTTACAAGCTTACTAATTGACATGAACTCTTTCCAGATATTCATAGGTTTTCATTTGATCGAAATTTTATTTTTTTGTATTTATGTATTTATTTTATTATTTATTATTTGATAAAAATGGATAAACCATTGATTTATTATAAAACAAACAACAGTATAAAATACAGGAGTATAAAAAGACTAACAGCAAGAAAGATAGAACAAGTCCACTATTGAGAGTAGAGAGAAAATAAAAAAACAACCACAGCTCTTGGGTGTTGAGAAAGTGATCTCCTCCCAAAGCAACATAGAAAGCTCTAAAGCGGACTAGTCGGTAGGGAAATTAGGGCTTGGTTGACAAGGTCACACTCCTGCTTTGCAGGAGATCCATGGAATTGAATACTCCTCCTCAAAAAAGTGAAAATAACCGATCCATCTCTTAGTTCTTGCTAACTTAGCTAGGCTATAGAAATTCAAAAGAGAAGCATATAATTGATTCTCAAAATAATAAAAGATGAAGCAGGAGAATTGAACTTGAAAATGTAATCACTTTGCGACATCTAGATAGACCAAACAATGGCTCTAGCTAGAAGCTTCCACTAGCCCCTATCTAAAGTTTGAGCCCTCAAAGCCAAACTCGATCCCCATAGGTCGACTAAGAACACCGTGAGACACAATATGCTTATGATCTGTGCAAAATGATCCCAATTGTGTCTAGAGAAGGAACACCATTTGAACAAATGACCCACAAACTCAATTGTTGCATGACGCAGAACATATGTGGTAATAGGAAGTTTGTTACATCATTTAGCAGCTATCTTTTCTAGCATGAGGATTTTATCATCCCGTACTATCCAGTTAAAAAGTGTAATTTTCCTAAGGCATGTGTTCATCAGAATAACCAAGGTCATCTGACATTAATGTCCTCAAAATTCTATTGCCCATCAAAAATAAATTTTGCAAGTATTTTTTTAGAAAAAAAAAATGCTTGTTTTTATATTAAAAAAAAGGATGATGTCTTGTTTGTGTGTTTAACCTTTTTGTATATATTAAAATGTATGAAACTTATGAAAGTAGTATTTTTTTAAAAAAATTTCGCTCAAACATGAAAGCATGTTAATGAAGGTTTTTCATGGTTTATGAATAATTATTGGTTTAAATTAAAGCACACTTACTAATTTAAAAAGTAAACATGAATTTGTTTTAATTGATTAAAGAAATGATATAATAATTTAAAGCATCATACGGCCAATTAGATCATAAGTGTAAAATTCTGTGTGCTTTATGGTAAAAAAAAAAGAGCAGTTGGAATGTTGTTTTAATTTATTATTCATAAAATAAATGATAAGAAAAATTGAAAAATAAATTTATAATTTAACACATTAATTATTTCATTTTTTTTACTTACTGTATTCTAAATTTTATGAAGACCTCTATTTTATATGAGAAATTGAATATATAAACCATATATTGGAATCTTAACTTGGGAAAGAAATGAAATACTAACTTTTATATTATAGAGATGCCTTTTATTAATATTTTTTACCAAAACTTATATTTGTATATTATTTCTGAAGTAACATGATAATTGTTTTTTTTTTGGACAAAATATGGATAAGCAACGTGTTAGGGTCGTGCACTAGGATGGACTTAATCCCTCAGCACACATTTGTGTCTCACCTTGTATGTGCTAGGTTTTTAACGTGCCCCTCAACAGGGACAAACACCTAATGTAGGGAGTTATTAAATAGATAAAAAATTATATTAAAAATAGGAATGGTGCTTTAGATATTAAAAAAAATAAAAAAATAAAAAAGAAGAAAACGGTTTTGTAAAATCAAAAGGAGTTTTTGTAATTTTAATTTAATTTTTTAAAAATTTATTTATTTATTTAGTTTAAACAATAATGAAGAGTCCATACCATCCTAATTGTAATCAATGAGGTTTTAATATTTTTGATAAGAATATAAATAATAAATATAAAGTACATTTGTTTAACCCTAAACGATTTTCCATGACTATAAGAAAGCAACACATTCCTCAAGTCTAACTCAAACTAAATTAACATAACAAACCCAAACAAAGTTCAATTTGGATCATGTTTAAACATGCACGTCACACTCCTCCAACTTCATATGTATAACCAAACCTATCACAAGAACAAGAGCATGAGACAATTCATGCATGCATTCATAAGAAAGCCACAAGTTGTTTCCTTTACTTCTTTGACTAACACATCTTGTTTACAAACAAATCATTTTGTTTATTAATCTTAATATATAGTTAATGAATACTTATAATCAAGTAAATGTTTTACCCAGAAAGGAACTGATAACTTGGATGTAAAGTAGTTGTGAATTAGGTTTGAAAGGCCAACATCCTTCTTTGCGTGGCGTGCAACTCCCTCTTATTTGAAGTAGTAGTTGCAATTGGTTAAACGCTCCTTATTCCCACCACTTTCAAATTTGAATCACCACTTGGTCAACCCCTACCTCCTTCTTCCTTTTAACCCTTCTTTATATCCTCCTCTATCTTTCATCTACTGTATTCTCATACACACCAAATTAACATTGTAAGCAAAAGAATCTTCTTCTTTCTATCATCATCATCATCATCATCTGCAAGACAATGGAGAAGGAGAAGAAGAGTTCCGAAGATGTTTCGGTATCGAGTTCCGGTGTATTTGAGCTTGAAAAAGTTCTTCTCAAGGACCCTCATCCTTTCCCTTACTTCATGCTCATTGCCTTTGAGGCTTCTGGCTTGATTAGATTCATGTTATTATTGCTAATGTGGCCATTGGTAAGGTTCTTTGAGGGGATTGGTATGGAGGAGCTCAGCCTTCAGTTTATGGTGTTTTTTGCGGTGGCCGGTCTCAAGGAGACGGAGATTGAATCCGTGTCGAGGGCCGTGTTGCCGAAGTTTTACATGGATGACATCGACATGGTGGCATGGAACAATTTCAACTCATTTCGGAGAAGAGTTGTGCTCACTAGATGTCCTAAGGTTATGGTTGAAAGGTTCGCAAAAGATCACTTGAGAGCTAATGAAGTTTTCGGAAGAGAATTACATATTAATCGGTTCGGCTATGCCACAGGACTTCTCATGAAACAAGAAAAAACACTACAAAATAAGGTAAAACAAATATTTTTATTATCACTAATAATTTATATTAACTATATTTACTAAATATAGATTTGAATACATAAAGCTTGAGTATCTGATATAGGAACAAAATTACTCATCAATTACAAATGAAGAAGAAAAAGATCGAAATCAAGATCTCCATCCTCTCCCGGTGATCTTCCACGACGGAAGACTAGTTCGCCGTCCGACCCCCTTCACATCCCTCCTCATCATTCTATGGATTCCATTAGGAATCATCGTCGCATTCATTCGCATCGTAATCGGTCTACTTCTTCCAATGAGTCTCATCCCTTATGTCATTCAAATCTTCGGCAGTAAGCTCATCGTCCGAGGCCGTCCTCCGCCACCATCCACCGGCAACGGAGACGGCGTTCTCTTCGTCTGCACTCACCGAACTCTCATGGACCCTGTAGTCCTCTCCGTCGTGCTCCGTCGAAAAATCCCTGCCGTCACCTACTCAATTTCCCGCCTCTCCGAGATACTTTCTCCGATCCCCACCATCCGATTAAGTCGAAATCGAAAGCTCGATGCCGCAAAAATAAAAGCTCAACTTGCCAATGGAGATCTCGTTGTCTGCCCGGAAGGCACAACATGCAGAGAACCATTTCTCTTAAGATTTAGTGCTTTATTTGCCGAACTCACAGACCGAATTGTTCCAGTGGCCATGAACTATAGAGTTAGCTTCTTTCATGCAACCACTGCAAGAGGATGGAAAGCCATGGATCCCATCTTCTTCTTCATGAACCCTAGACCTGTCTATGAAGTCACATTTCTAAACCAGTTGCCTGTGGAAGCCACTTGCTCTGCTGGAAAAAGTCCTTATGATGTTGCTAACTATGTTCAGAGAATCCTTGCTGCAACTCTTGGCTTTGAATGTACTAACTTTACAAGAAAGGATAAGTATAGAATGCTCGCCGGAAATGATGGCACGGTGGCTCTCAAGGCTGCAACACCAGTGATGGATCAAGTCAAGGAGATATTAGGGTTCTTCTTGCACTAGTTAATATTGTTTTCCTTGTTTTTCTTATATTGTTTTAATTGTTTGTTTGTTTGTTTATTTTATGTTGATATAGATATAATATATACTGGCCATTTGTATGATTTGTTTATTATTTTAATAAAGTTCTTTTTTTTTATTTGTTTTAGAAGGGTATGTGTGTGTGTATATATATATATATATTTATGTTATATATGTATGAAGGTGGAAAACTATATAGAATTTAAATATGGGTTATTTATATTATTTTTGATAAAATGAATTAAAAAAGACTTTGATCTTCACGTGCAATCAATTAAGCTTTGTCGGAGAGAAAGCAATCGTATCAACATCACCAAATAAAGGAAGATAAATTGAATAAAGAAGAAGAGACAGAGATGGAAAAGGACTTCCTCTTAATTTTCCCATTTGTAAGTGGGAATCAGAATCAAGCATCTTTTTTTGCAAGTCCTCTTCATCTCAAAACCATCATACTTTCTTCCACGAAATACACAAATAATATATATATATACACTTTTTAAATTTAATTATATGTTATTCAAGCAATAGGTTATAAATTTCATGTTGTAATTAGTTACACGTATGTATGTTATTTTACGTGAGTTTCATGCAGGCAATCGACGTGGTGTTTTCTAATTGGTTGACAAAAGCGGGTCCCACTTCACCGGCCATCCATCACCAGTCGTAAGCATTCCTCGAGATCCGCATTGAAACCCAATCCCGATGCACTACTTTTTTTAACGCCGTTAGAGAATTTAACGGAAATGAGACGGTTTTAAACTCCGTTAATTTAGTATCTTCGTTCTTTTCGATCATAAAGCTACGAGCTTTATCATCTCTTCTCTCACGCTCTTCTTCAAAAATCCGATTTTTATCTCGAAGATATGAAGTTTTAGGTCTTCGATTCGATCTCATCTTCTCCGACGAGTTCTCCGATGTCGTCTTCATCGTCGGTGGAGGTGGAAGGGACGGCGTATTGGTGCTATCGCTGCAGCCGCTTCGTCCGCGTCCTCAACGACGACGCCATCGTTTGCCCTAATTGCGATGGTGGATTCCTTGAAGAATCCCAAACTCCTTCACCGCTCCGCCACCCCCGCTCGCGCCGTGGCGCCGCCGGTGGTGAACGGTCGGTCTTCAACCCTGTCATTGTCCTCCGCGGGCCTTCCGATGGGGAAACCCTTCGTGACCGCACTCCGTCGTCTCGTAGCTTCGAGCTCTACTATGACGACGGCGCCGGTGCTGGCCTTCGTCCTCTTCCTCCCAGCGTCTCCGATTTTTTGATGGGATCTGGATTCGATCGGCTTCTGGAGCAGCTCTCCCAAATCGAGCTCGCCGGTGGTGGCTGGAGGGATTTTTCCCATCCGCCGGCATCGAAGGCTGCAATCGAGTCGATGCCGACCGTCGAGATCGCCGACGCCCACATCGGTGTCGATTCCCACTGCGCCGTCTGCAAGGAAGCGTTTGAGCTTGGGGCTGAGGCAAGAGAGATGCCCTGCAAGCACATCTACCACCAAGATTGCATCTTGCCGTGGCTCTCGATTCGAAACTCTTGTCCTGTTTGCCGGCACGAGATGCCCGCCGATATGAGACAAGGGGCGGCGCCGGAGTTGGACGAGGCTGTGGGATTAACAATTTGGAGGCTCCCTGGTGGTGGTTTCGCCGTCGGGAGGTTTTCTGGTTCTCAGCGAGCCGGAGAGAGGGAGCTCCCCGTCGTTTACACCGAGGTGGACGGTGGATTCAGTGGAGGCGGAGCTCCGAGGAGGGTCTTGTGGACGGCGAGAGCGAGCCGGTCTAGAGAGCGTGGAGTGTTTGGTCGGGCTCTCCGACGTGTCTTCTTTTTTTTCCGGCATCTTGGATTTTCATCTTCTAGAAGGATTCATAGAAGCCATAGTAGTGCTTGGAGAGAAGAAGATGAATCATAATACCTTCATCTTTTTCCTTTTCCTCTTATAACTTGGAGCTCATTCACTGGCATTAAATTTGAAGGTATTAGTTCTTCTTCTCATCTCTTATTTGAATGGAGGAAAAAAGCTGCTTCTTTGATGTTGCAATCCCACAATGCATGTTTATCAAGAAGAAGAAATCCTTGGTGTAGATAGAGAAGCTATTGTCTTGTATCAAGGCTTACTTCCAGAGATAATGAAATCGGATATCTGTTTAATACCCTTGACTTCTATTGCTTGTATGATCATGCTCATATGAAAAATCAGAACAAGGTGCTAGCTTTTGTTATCTCTTTTTTGTAAAATAAAATGTTGATGTTATGATCCCACAATGCTATGTTATGTGAGAAAAGGAAATCGGTGGTCTTGTTTCAATGCTTACTTGCAGAGGTAATGGACTTGGATCTCTGTTTATAATCCTTTTCTTCTGTTGCTTGTATGATCATTTGGAAATTTTGAGTTCATTCTGATTCAGAGGCATTGATTTTGAAGGTATTGTTCGTCTTATCTCTTGTTTGGAAATAAAAATTAAAATAAAATCTTTGGTGTAAATACTAAATAGAGAAGCTATACTTTTTGTATTTGGAAACTTGGAGATCATTCTGATTCAGAGGCATTGATTTTGAAGGTATTGTTCATCTTATCTCTTGTTTGGAAATTAAAAAAAAAAATGAATTTTTTGGTGTAAATACTAAATAGAGAAGCTATACTTTTTTTATTGATGCTTACTTTCAAAGATACTGAACTTAGCTTTCTGTTTTACTTCCATTGGTTGCATGATCATGTTCGTATAAAAAAATCAGGAATCTCATGACACTTTGTTTTCTACCAAGATCAGTACAATGTAACCGAAGCAGCTGTTGTCTTGAGATCTGAGTTGGCAAGTTGATCATCATATTGGCATAAATTAGTTGTTCCAATCTGTTGATCTTTCTCCTAGAGAACATTTCATAAAGAATAAGTGAGTTTGGACATTGGTTTTCTTAATATATATTGAGTATCTTATTGGGAGCTGCTAATTAGCAGTTATCTACAGTGATGAACATGTGCTTCTGGCTTCCTCTTATTGCCAAACCATTCACAATTATATAATAAGACCATGTGGGCTGCTATTTTTTTGATACATTTATTGGTGTTTATGTGGAGTTTGTGCAGGTTTTGTCAATGTAGGTATAACTATAATGTTTGTTTGCAGACAAGTTTGGTGGTTGGCCTTCATGAAGAAATTCAGATAGTATGATTTGGTAATGGTAGATGGACATTGAATGTATGCTCTTTTTTTTTTCTGAACAGGTACTTCAGTTAAACGTTTTATTGGCTTTGAATTGATTTTTTTTTTTTTTTGAACAGGGACTGCAGTTAAATGTATTCTTTGCTTTGAATTGAATCTGAGTCAGAAAAATCAGCTGCAGGAACAACAGAAAAGAGCATGTTGGGAATTAAAAGAAGAAGAAAAAAAAAGAAATGAATGGATGGAACAGAGCAGGAGAAACAGTGACATGGAAAGGATGGAAGAGAAGGTTGTGGTGGTGGACCTCCATTTCTGGAAATTCAAAGCTTTGAAATGAGGATGATGAAGACAGTAATGGCCATGAGATGACACTGAATGGATTTCTTGTTCATGGGTCTTGACATGGCCCATTCCATTGGTGTGGAACAAGTGATGTTTGATCTTGTCTGAAACTTTAGTCAAAATATTTATTATTTCTATATTTTTTTTTTCCCTTGCTTTGATTGTTATGAATTTTGTTTAAAATTAAATAAATATTTGAAAGTAAAGTTTTTAAAAATCTGATAAGCATGTCAAGAATGGGATTCGAACCCATGCCCTTTCGGACCAGTACCTGAAACTGGCGCCTTAGACCAACTCGGCCATCTTGACAATATATGAGGTCTCTAATTACATCATTTTAATATAATATTTTCTAAAATTATATAAATAAAAAACTTTACATTTGTTTAATAAAAAGTTAAGTGCATGGACACAAACATACAACTCTTTATTATTTCATGAGAATGCACACTAGTCAGATCAGTACTGTTCAGTGTTCATAAGCACATGGGTTGGATAACACTCACTTGTTCTTCATCCATTTTTATATATATAGAATAACACTATTCCTCAATCTCTCTCTTCTCTTGATCTCTCTCTCTCAAATGGAGGAAAACATTGCAGCTGCTGCCTCTCATCAAAGGTTCAACTCTTTCTCTTGATTTATGATTCATATCATGCTTCTTGTTTTCTTCTATTAGATCTTTATCTGCTATTGTTTTTCTTGCTTTCACCTCAGTGTTAATTGGAACCAAGAGATTTCCACTTCAAATCTTGAATTGAATAAGAAAAGGAAGTTGCAGTATGAACTAAGTTTGCCATTGCCAAAACACAAGTTCAGAAATAAGTCCAACAGTGTTAGCACTGATCATGAACTGGAAAAACATGAAGATAACACCAAGCATTCATCAACTGAAACTTTTCATGAAGAAGATCAATCTCCAACTTCTTCAACTAGTTGCAACAACAACATGTATTCCCTGGACAGCAGAATTTATATTAAGGAGCAAAAGGCAGACTCTGAAGAAGACAAAGAGTTCAAGAATGAGATTGAGGAGCTTATGATTTATTCTAATGAATTCATGGTTTCAGACACCAGTTCGGCAAGAAAACCGACAGTTGATCAAGAGTTCGAACAATATTTTTCTATGTTGATGATTTAACAAACTCTGTACAATGAGAGTTGAATAAGGAGCCATGGACAACAACAAAGTCTGTAACTTTCTTTTATTTCACTAGAATTTAAGCACAAACATGTTATTTGGCTTTTGAGTAATGCTATATCGTGCGAATAAGTTGCACGAATTCATCACACGAATGACTGACGTGGATGGCACTTTATCTCTCCTAGTCAGTTGATTTAAATAATAATTAAAAGAAAAAAAGTGAAAAAGAAAAGACATGCCCTCTTTTATCTTTTCTCCCACCTCTCTTCATCCTCACGCCACCACCGAACCCAGTCTCTTAGCGCTACCGAACCTCGTCTTCCATCTCTGAAACCGGAAAATACCCTCGCCCGCCCCAAATAACCAACCCGATCCGCGTTCCATCCCATCTTTGTATTTATTTACAAACACGGTCAACGCCACGCAAACGAGCCAAATATAAACCACTCTCCGATGAACCGGAACCCTAAGATCTGGTTGATGACTCTATTTCTTTGAGCTTAGGAGTGGTTGATGTCCTTAGGATCTCTTGTCTTCTGAGCTTGGGAAGCATGATTATGATTGTTAATGGAATTCGATTCAATTGGATCTTGTGTTTTAATTGGGATTCTCTTTTCACCTTGTTGAATTTGTGGAAATTTTTTTAGAGGTTTTGCAAAGCGATCTTGTTGATGATTTGATGTGGTTATGGATATGTGATTATATGCGTATAATGTGAAGGATCATTTGATTTTCTGGTTCTTGTTGCTGATTTTGAACCATTGTTTGATTACTCTGTTTTTAATGAAATTTATTTATTTAGGTTTTGAATTTTCATTGTGAGATTTTTTTTTCTTTTGCAACTCTATTTCAACAAATTAGTTATGAGCTTAGGAGTGGTTGATGTTCTTAGGATCTCTTGTCTTCTAATCCTGGGAGGCATGATTATGATGGGTAATAGAATTTGATGAGTGGTTACGGCAATCAAGGAATGGCAAAATATATGTATCTGAATCAAATATTTTTTTTTAAAATGTATATGTAATCAATTGGTAAGACTCTCAATCCACTTCCTAGCCAAATTTTAAGCAATCTCCTTGGTTGCGACTTCTACCTCCAAACTTGACCCAACCTTCATTACCTGCAAATAAAATTTATCTATTCTAAATTGATATATAAACAACCATAACAAATAATCAATTCAAATGGCTAACTATAACAAATATTTGTAAAACTTAAAACAATAGCAGTAAGTTACATATTCATATGGCTATAGTTCTACAAAAATAATAATCACCCTTACAGATCTAGAATGATTGGAATACAACAAAGTAGTGACACATTCAATCATTCCAAACAGATTCTTGTTATCCCAGTATCATTCACTACATTACCATCTCAAAAATAAAAAATAAAATAAAAACAAATACCTTATGAAAGTGTATGGAATTCCAGAATCAACCAAACACTGCTCAATCTTAAGCTTAGGTGAAAGGCCGGGACAACTGCAACGATATTTGTTGGCGTCAATTGTGTTCGACCGTGTTTGCAAATAAATACAAAAATGGAATGGGCAACCGTGTTTATGAGGGTATTTGCCGGCGTTGGCGATGGGAGAAGGGGTTCGGCGGCGGTGGAAGATGGTTCGGTGATGGCGTGAGGATGAAGGGAGGTGGGAGAAAGGAAGGCATGCCTTTCTTTTCACCTTTTGTTTTAATTATTTTTTAAATCAACTGACTAGGATAGATAAAAGAGCCATCCATGTCATTCGTGTGATGAATTCGTGCAACTTATTCGCACGATATAGCATTACTCTTGGCTTTTCCTTTGCCTCTCCCTTGTTGCTTCTTAGAATCCAATTTAGCCTGCACTCTTGCAGCAGCAGCAGCTTTGGCTTCCTCTCTCTTCTTCTTTTCTTCCTCTTTGAGTGCTGCAGCAATCTCTCTTTGTTTCTTTAGTTCCCTGTTTTCATGTAATATCATCAATATCAATCTATCATTTCTGAATTGATAACACATCTCCTAAGTTTGTTCAAGATATGATATATAACAAAGTACAGCAGAAAATATACATCAACCGAGCCTTTTCATCAGAAACGCTGCCCATGCTCGCACCCTTCCGAGGTCTACAAGCAACTAACTCCACTTCGAAGATGAGAGTAGCACTGCATTGCCAAGTGCAATCATTAGACTTGCAACTGAAATGAGTTGCTAGAAATGATAAATAGGTCGATAACAGCAATGCATTATTACTCAGGTTGGATGTCCGGTGGTGAACCTGCACTTCCATAGGCGTACTCAGGTTTGCAGGTTATTTTTGCCACTTCACCAACCTTGACAAGTTCAACAATTCAGGCAAACTAATAATATCATAGGCTCCAGAATTAACAACCAGTTTAAAGCATCAACACTGTATCTTTACCTTCATAGTTCTCAAAGCGATATCCCATGCTTTAATTACTGTCCCCAGCCCAAGTTCAAAAGAGAAAACAGTGTTGTCCTCGCGGGTAGTATCGAAGACTTCCTCAGTTTCAGCAAGGATGCCTTCATAGTGAACTGTCAACAGATAGTTTGTGCAAGTTGTTAGATTAAATGGATAAGCATATGGTATTTCAACAAGCAATAGAAAGCAAATGGAGGCAATCACACAACAGAAAATTTATCTTGATAGGTGCAAACTGAACATGCTTTTCTAGAACCTAGAACTAGAAGAAGAAGTCCACAAAGGTTTTGTTGTGCTTGTTGTTAAGAAAGTAATTTTCTCGTCCTATAATATAGATCTAGTAACCAGAAAGGGGAAACAAATGCAATAGAAAAAAGTGGCATGCAAAGCACTTTTATGACCATTTATCACAACATAGAACTAAAAGATCAAAGCATGCAAAAACTCCAAAAAGTCATCAAATTCAAGGCAAGGCAAGTGAAACATGCTGCTGATATTTACCTCAAGTGCAAATATCACAATTTTTTGCTGGCCTTGTTTCCACGTACACCACAATTGGAAGGAAAACAGGGCCTCCTAGCTGAAACTACTATTATTATTTCTAGCACTTCTGTCCTGTTCCACCTAAAAAGGATTAACTGTCCCAGAGCAGAATATAGTATGCAAGTTTCCTTCACATTCAATGAAATGATTCCCTTGCCTCATTGTTGATCAGTGATCACACAATAATGGTCTAGCTAAGCTTTTGGCTTGAAGTACAACCATGCTTCACAAGGAGCTCCATCCATGAACACCTTTCAGCAGCACTTAATTCTTCGGTTCCTTAGAAATTTTTGTCTGATTCCAATTGGGGTTGTAAACTTGTAATCAGCCGAGCTTTTGAGTGGGCAAAGCCTCAATCAAGTTTGGCTTGAGCCTGAGATAGTCAGCTCAACTGCTCAAGCTCGGCTCATTCAGTTATGAACCAAAATTTATAGAGCTTAGTTAGATCTTCACAAACAGCTCAGCTCAGCCCAGCCTAAGTTGGCTCAGCTTTCAAAAAAGGTAAAAAAATTTACATTGTTTGCTAGGACTCAATCCTTCGATGAATTGAAAAGAAATTCTAAAATCTTGTACTAATCCTCTAACTACTATACCTACCTTGGTAGTATTGTTTTATCTCTACTCTTTAGTGCTATTCTGATCAACTTCTTATGGCAAGAACACCTCTTTCAAAAGCAAACTTGAGCTGAAAAATCAAGCTTGAATTTGGCTCGAACTTAGCCTGAGCCAAACTTGAAAAGGTCACTAACGGCCTTGCTGGATCACTAGCCATGATTCCAATAAACAAGATGATGGAACGAACCAAGGGCATGACTCTTCACTGCCTACAAGTCATTGAGTGCTAGAGTAATTATCTAGCGTTGAGCTACCAAATTGAACTCATCTTGTTTCTAATAGAAGAAAATTCACTTCTCAAAATTATGATTTATGAATTGTGTTCGTGTATAACCAGAACAAGTACCTCAGCCAATTGTGTCCAACAAAGTTTGAAGGTTAGTTTTCATCAGTTTTCCTTCAGAAACAAGAAAGATCCCTAATGCTCATCAGTTTCCTTTATGAGCAAGAAGTAAAGAACTGCAGCTGATTGTTTAATAAGATTTGACATAATTTACATATCTATGTGCCTCAAGTATTCTCATTAGCATTAAAAGCCAATAATTCACATTCCTCCTTTGTGCTACTTTCTTCATTGTATAAATAAGCTCCAGCCACTTATCCAAGATAAGCTCTCAATCGAATTACAGATACATAGCATATCATAGCATTTATCACTTTGTAATGAAAATTTCAATTTTTAAAGAGCTCATAGATATCGGAGTAGTGTCACACATATATAAAATATAAATTTGTGAAAGTATTCATACCATCAACAATGGGAAGGTTATCAGCGGGTGCGATGGCATCGCTTTTGGCTTTCCTTATGATTGTTTTGAGCACACCTCCATCTCCAGTTAAATCAATTACATCACCCATGATCACAGAGCCTCAATCCTTTCTTGATGCCAACTCTATGAGTGATAAAACCAGTAAGTACCACTACAATAGCACATAGCACAAACCCAATCACCACAAATACATGCTATCTCATTCATTCCTTTTTAACGTTTCACAAACTGTTTGTAATACCACTGGATCCCAACCATTTCAGACACTCCTCAAGCAAGCGAAATCAAAGAAATACATCAAAATTACACATAAAAATCATGAATTTTCAATTGAACTACGGACAGTGATGATCAAGAACGCAAAGTACAATTCTTTCTATTGATTTTCGATAAACAACCATATGGAAATAAAATATGCGGCGATTACGCCAAAAACTCATCACAAAATTACAACTTTGAAGTAAAAACATCATTCTCCGATTGAATTCAAAGCACAAACAGTCGAAATTAGGGATTAAATTGCAGAAAAACAATAAGAGTAGAAAGAGTGTTGAGATTTGGGGAAGCTTACTCGAGAATTCCGCGGAGAAAAAATGGCGATAGCTTCGAGCACAGCCCCTTTTCCGCGTCCCATTTTTAGAGAAGCCATCAAGGCCCTTTTGGGCTTTTTTTTGGGCCTAAATGGGCCTTTTGAGATTTTTTTGTGGATTAATATAGGCCAAGCCCAGGCCTGAACCTAAGCCCATGGGCTTCTTCTTATTTTACTAAAATCATCCCAATTTTATAAATACTATAAATAAAATTTTACAGTGGTATTTGACTATTTGAATATATAACATTTGTTTCGGTAAAAAATTGGGGTTTTTTTTGTGTGTCTATTTGTAGAGCTGGTGGGTTTTTACACACGCACAAAAAAAGAAAAAGAAAATAAAAATAACTGGGGGACACATTTGCACACTCATTTTGAAAACATTGCTTTAATAAAATATTTTATATTTTCTCAAAAAATTTCAATAACTATGGATTTGAAGGCTTTGGTTTTTTTTTTTGTGTTAATATAGTTAATTATATATATTTATATTGAAATATGTCACTAAGTAGGCAGTTACTGTGTTACAAACTAACATGGTTTTATTTTATTTTATTTATTTATTTATTGGAAAAGATGGATAAAGCACATCTATTAAAGCAAAAGAGAACACAAAGAGCAAGCTTCCCTAACCGGAAGAAACAAGGGTAGCAACATAACACTAGATGTGGTACAACTGCTCAAACAAAAAGGAACAAACAACGAACGAAAAGCAAAGATACATGAGGAACATGCTTCCTCAAGCCCTCAGTAGAAAGTGACTAAACCGTAGGCGAGAGTGCCTCCTCGATCGTCACAACATCCAGCCCACCATCAGATCGCATACCAAGGAACTCCAGACTTCGACTGATACTCTTCATGGGCTCCTCAAGCTTTCCTTTAAGACTATTTGCGCAATTCGAGAACCAGGACAAGAGCATTCGATCAATATTTTGAATAATGGCTTGGACTGGAACAACATTTGTATTAAAAATAATATCATTTCTAGCACGCCAGACATTCCATACAAGAGCTTTCACAACTAAATCACAAAAGTCTATAACTGACGGCTGCACCAGCACCCTCCAAGAACCCCAAAGACTGCTCATCAGCCCGAGAGGTTTAGGCAGCCGAAAAAAACAAATAAAGTGTTCCCAAACACGCCAAGTACAATTACAACTGAGGAAAAGGTGGTCGGCAATTTCGATCCCCGAGTGACATAGAAAACATGATGCAGTTGGAAGCCTATTACATCTCCTTAAAACAAGATTTTCTAAGAAGAGAACCTTATTCTTCCTACGTATACTATTAATAAAGTATATTATTAAATGTTAAATGATTAAAAAAAATTATGTGTATTTATAACTCATAACAAGTTATAATGGTCACTAAATTAATATTTATATATATATATATATATATATATGGAAAGATGAAATTCATTGTATCTTTTTTAATTTAGTTTTTGTATTCGTAAATCATGTGATAATAAAAAAAAATTGTTTATCTTTTATGAATGTTTACCATGGCCATCGAATCAAGCAGCATCACCAAATGCAACATTGAGTTCCCATGGTCCCAAAAAAAGTGATCATCATGCATGATACCTAATATCGACTCCGTTAATTCGTCTGTTTGATCACTAATACCTTCATGAAGAACAATCTCTTCAGTCTTCTCTTGACCATCATCATCCTATGTCTTTGTCAGTGTGCTCTTTCAATTTCTTCTCAAATGTTATAGTTCTATGTATCCATCTATAGTGTATTTATTTTCTTTTGGCACATGTACCTCAATACTTATTAGTCATTACATTTATCATTTATTATTTTTTTTATACTTTTCACCTCCATTTATTTCTATATTGCTTTTGTTCCTTTAACAAAAATAATGATTTCTTCAATTTTTTTTAAAAAAATTATAAATGATAGATATATAAACTCCCAAATAATATCGTCTGCTTTGTCAAGCGAGCTTGAGGATTCCCCTCTCGACGATGCGCATAACACCTGAGTCTATTATCCCTTTCCACGGTGTCTCTTTCATCGTGGATGGCCTCTACCTCATTTTTTTTTGTCTTGTTTTGTCTTTAGTCTTTTTCCGTTTTGTTTGAGTCTTTTCACCTTCGATGATCTATCTCTCCTCCTTTTCTCTTATATGTATGTCCCTCTATAATTCTCTTTTATTACAATAAATTATGGTTCATTCACTTATTCAAAAATAATAATAAACTCCCTCACAAAAGCAAATCTGACTAAGTTAATTACCCAAATGAATTTCTCCTTAGATCAACAGCATTCTGGTCATGTGGGTAAAAAAAAAAAAAGAAAGAGAGGAAGCACTGTCACTAGTTTTTATATGATATATATAGATATAGCTATACTAATAATAATAATAATAATAATAATAGGAAAATATAAGAGAAAAAATTCAAAAATTTTCAAAAACCATAGGGCCCTCATGGGACATGAGATTTGTGGGAAGTCAACCATGAGTTAGTTCATATCTTTCCGTGGGTAGTACAAACCGTTTGACCCAACCAACAAATGAAATACATCAAATCAAAGATACCAAAAGATGTCAATATCTAGTTTACTACAAACACATCATTCATTATCAAAAACACATCGATCTTTAATTTATTAATTTCCTCCAAATTAACTAAAATTTCAAAAAACAAGAACCAAAACCACCACATCTCTTCTATGTCTTTTCTCATAATTCATATACAACGAATGAATGAATGAATGACCACATACATACCACATTGATATATATATATGTTATGTATATATATTTATATGAAAATTAAAAAAGAAAAAGAAAAATAAGAGATGAAGAGTAGAGAGAAGGATTATAGTTTTAGAGTCATGTCCATTCAAGAGATTGAAAAGAGACAAAGATCCAGCAACTCAATCTTGTTACCCGTGACACTAAGAGACAAAATTCACAGCAGCAAGCAACACTCACTCATTCATTCATTCATTCATGCAAAGCCCCCACCATGCCGTTGACTTCTTGCTTCATCATAATCACAATCAAAGATAAGAGCAAGGAGGAGTTGACTTCTCACCACCACCTCTTACCATTTAATTTCCCTGCAAGTCAACCCCTTTGTCTCCTTCTCATTCTACGTTGCTGATCTCTCAGTCACTTGTTTTCCATCCATGCAAATGCATTTGCATGAGGCTGACTTGTGTGGCAGCATTGAATAGTAATTAGTAACTGAAGTTATATATATATATATATATATATATATATATGTTAGTACTATAACGTGACATATCACTAGGTCTCTTATGTTGTCTCTTCTCCAAAAGTCAAACCCCATGCGTGGCTACGTAATTGAAGTAGTAAATCCATGATAAAATTACTAAACTACCCTCGTCGTCGAACTTCATATTAATTTGGTTTCATTATATGATATAGGTGTCAAGTTCAGCAATGATCTTTGTATATATACTTAAAAACAGGTGTATTAATTTGATGATAATTTTATTGATTAATGTTTAGATATATAATAATCTTTAGGCTTATATGTAATTGTTTTACCTAAAATGTTAAAGTTGGTGGATATATAACATGTTATGGTCATATTAGTTATTACATCAAGCAAAAGATGATTGATGTTATTTGAGTAATGGAATTATAATTATATATCACTATATTGATAATGAAGGAGTTAAATACAATGACTAACTTTAAGTGTGAACATATTTAAAACCTAAATTGAAGTTTTTACTTGTAAGTCAAGGACCATATGTTGTGGACCACACCTTGTGACAATAATGTATTAATTTGATTTCATTATTACACAAAATAAAAAACAATATCATTAAGAGAAAGTTAAAGGAGAGAGAGATCTGAATGAATATATATTTATATATATATAAAGGAGTGAATCATTGATGTTTTGTTTGATTTATATTAAAGCATCTTCCTTAGAAGATATAAAAGAAGAGTAAAACTCTTTAAGGTGGAAAGGTGATAAAACAAGCACAAAGCAAAGGTTTGGAAGAAGAGGTAAAATGAATTAAGTAGAGAGAAGAGAAGGAAGGTTAGGTGAGATGCTTTTAATTCTCTAAAGACCCCTTCTTGCTCCCTCTAGTGTGGTAGTTACTTGTTAGGAAAGAGACACACAAACTCATGCACCCTCCCTTTATATACACTTTTAATTTCTCCATCATCATATAATCCTAATCCTTAATCTTAATCCTAATCCTAATACACAATAAAAACAAAATTAAAAGGGTTACATATATGCATTAGTTGAATGGTCCATCTAATCTTTCTTTAAGTGGTTGACCCTTGTGCATTTGTTGGATGATCTTTCATGGTGGAACTAGTCCACTTATGGTAGCTAACTCCATCAACACACTAAATAAAGCATCCTTACATGCAAAGTTCTTGTAAGATTTTATAGTAATCAACTAGAAGGGTACATTGGTCTTCAAACAATATTTCTTCTTCCCTTAATTTGTCTTCTCCTTCTTCTTCTTTTTCTTATTCTTCTCTGTTTCTATGATAACTATATAAATCAACCATCTCTTTGATATCTCTTCCTAACTTATTCTTAATGGATGAAGTAAGTGAATCAGGAGAAGAGCTTGTGAGAGAGCTTTTAGACAATGAGTCTCCCTTCTTTGTCTCTTCGAATGCGATGATGGTCGACGATATGAATAGAGAAAGCATCATCAACAAGCTTATCTCTACCGTTTACTCCGGACCAACCATTGGTGACATTGAGAGTGCTCTCTCCATCAATGGTCCTAGACCAGTGTATGTTCATGTTCAGGTTTTTATATAGTACATATATTTAATTTCATTGTAGTATTGATTATTGGTTTAATAATTATGATTTGGTTTAATTTGATTCAGAGTTTCGATGCCGGAGAAAGGAATGGGAAAGATGGAGAATAAGTACACATTGAAGATCAAAAGTTGCGGAAGTGCCGGCCTTGCAGATGATGGATACAAATGGAGAAAGTATGGACAAAAGACTATCAAGAACAGTCCTAATCCAAGGTCTCTTTTAATCTCACTGTTTCAATTAAATTTCTTAGCGAAGAGAATTAATTAAAACAGTTGTTGTTGTTGTTGTTGCTCTGCACCAAAAAATTCTCACTGACACAAAGAGATCATTGAATGCTACACTCGATTACCATAAAATCAAATGAAGTGGAATACAAGTAGATATACACAATTGAATTTGGCAGGACCACCGACATTTCCGGCATCATTTACAATATTGTTGAATCTTTTTCAGGAGTTATTACAGATGCACCAACCCACGTTGCAATGCCAAGAAACAAGTCGAAAGATCAATAGACGATCCGGAAACTCTCATCGTCACATATGAAGGACTTCATCTCCATTATGCGTATTCGCACATCCTCTCGCCGGTGCCTCAGCAATTCCCTATGAAGAAAACAAAGATTCAAATAAACAATGTATCAGAATTGGGACAACAACTAGAACAACAACAATTACAGCAGCAACAGAATACGGCGATCATCGATGTTGATCATGTTATGGAAAGCCCTCAAGGGTTGTTGGAAGACATTGTTCCATTGCTTGTTAGGAAGCCTTGTTTTTCGAATACTAATACTTCTTCTTCTTCTCAAGCTTCATCGCCTTCTTATTCGTCGTCACTTTCGTGGTCTCCAAGCGTACTCTCCAGCATTATTTGAGTGTCGACAAGTGAAATTAATAAGCGATAAATATATAGTTTTATGTACTAAGCATTATGCAGAATTCAAATGTAAAATATACCAATGATTTTCTATGGATTGAGAACTGTTATGCATGGATTTGGACAAATTGGAGGCATGTTCAATCATGTTAAAAGGAAAAGGGACCCTTTAATAATAAATGAAAGCAGTTGTTTGTTAACTGATGCACCTATTTCTCATCAATGTTAAACCATAATCATAATAATGTATGGTTGAATTGTCATATTAATTAATTTGGATTGATTTTATATATATATATATATATATATGAATCTATCAAATCATATATCCCTCAATTGATATCTTTTTAAAGCTCAATTAAGACTCAATTCATCCATCAAACATCAAATGACTTTTCAAGATCATATTGCCTGGTCAAGATTCAGCAGAAACAGTCAAATGTTAATTACTTTGTCCGTTTAATTGAGTGAATAAATCACAGTTAATTAAGCATCAAACTTTAAGAAATTAATTAATGTATGCTTACATATAAACTTCAGTTGTAAAAACAGTAAAGATAAATTCTTATCAACGTTATGCTGCCTGCAATTAATTGATGATTTCTTTGAAGTTTAAAACAAGACAAATTCTCACTTTTTTTTTAACATTTATTTCAAGATAAGATTGAATTGTCATTCAAACTAGAACCTATTGATTTGGATTGATAATGAGAGAGCATCAAGTCATCAGTCATGCATGTCACCATTAATACTTCTCTCAAGTTTAAGCAAGATATGCATCCATAGCATCTTAAAAAATTCAGCAATAACTAAAATATTTTTGGTCAAACAAACTGTTGTATATATATATATATATATATATATATGTATATATTCTTAGAAAAATAAGATATATGGGCTCCCTCTAGTCTTATTAACCATGTATAGTTTTTTGCTGATGGTTGAAAATAAATATGTAGTTTTTTATATGATTTTATATTATTTTTAATTCATCATTATATACTCAATTTATATTTTAAAAAATATTTATTTATGTAATTATTTTATTTATACACCTAACTAAGATAAATCATGGATGAAACAGTATAAATAAATTTCAAGATATTTAAGTGATGGATAAAAAAACAATATTTAACATATATAAGGACATGGTATGCCCCTAGATTTTTAAATCTATGTACACTACAGTAACTATTGGATTTGCATCTAACGATTGTGTTGATCCATTTTGTAGTGACAAACAGTTTATAACAGTACTGAACAATATAAAAAGTAAAAAAAAAACATGACTGAGAGCCATTAGAAACATGACTGATCTAATGGCTCTAAGTCAAACATCCCTAAAAAACACCATCTAAGTACGTACTTAGACGATGTTTTCACATATATATATATATATATATCTTAGTTTATCAGGGGTTTAGGTCTAATTTTGTGATTTTGCAGGGATATTAGTATAAGAAAACGAGAAGATAAGAATTAAAGGAAAGCATAGGGGTTTTATTTTCAAATTTAAACTCCAACGGCTAGTTTGGTGACCGTTGGAGGCAAAAGAGCTCTTCCAAATAAAAATCCAATCTTTGAACTTCTCCTTCCCTCTCTTCCAGCTCTTCCAGCTCTCCATCTCCTCCAATCCCTCCTCCTCTCAATCCAATCCAGAGAAAGGAAGAAGGGAAACGGATCAAGGGTTCGCCGGAATCCATGGATTCAAGAAAATTCCGGCTAAACCTTCCGGCCGGCATGGAAGCCTCTCTCCACATTGAACCAGTTCCAACCCACTTCCCTCTTATCCCCAAGCTATCTTCTCCATCAAAAACCACTTACAGCGATAGATTCATTCCTTGTAGATCGTCGTCGAGGCTCCAGAACTTTGGATTGACGGATAAGACTTCGCCCGGTGAAGGAAGGGGGAAACGAGTTGTACTCAAGATTGTTAAGAGCTGAGCTTCTTGGAGATGATTCGGCAATGTGCTCGCCGGGGCAAGCGTCACCGATAAGTCCGAATAAGAATTTGTTTCGGTTTAAGACTGATCATTCAGGGCCGAGCTCGCCGTTCTCTGGGGTGTCGTCGGGGCAGGCTGGTGGTGGATATGGGGAAGTATCAACACCTCCTAAGGTTCCCAGGAAGGTCCCCAAAACTCCTCACAAGGTTTGCAAAAGCTAGTTCTTTGTTTATGATTCAAAGATTGAATTTTTTTCAATATATATTTGAAACTGAGAACTGAATTAATTTGGAACCATTTCTCAATCAAATTTAATCTATTTTTTATGATTTTGTTGATAGTTAGTTGTATGGATTGTAGTTTATATTGCGGTGAATTTGGAACCAATTAGCAATCAGATCATACCAATTGTTCATGATTCAAAGATTGGGTTTTGCTTTTAGCTTTGTGGGAGTATGTGAAATTGAGAACTAGATTTAGTTGATAGTGCATTGTACAGCAGTGAATTTGTAACCATTTCTCAATCAGATTTAGGCCAATTGTTCATAGACAAACAAAAGTTCCCACATTGCCAGTAATTATGAATCCTTCGCTATTTTGCAGTGCTTTTCATGTACTGTTTCTAGAGTTATGCCACAAGGAATTCTCTAATTGTCTAGATTGCCGACTTTTTAAGGCATAGAAGTTCATAATTTTTTATAGTATAAAATTTGCAGGTTCTGGATGCCCCTTCACTACAAGATGACTTTTACCTTAACCTTGTCGATTGGTCATCGCAAAATGTACTCGCAGTTGGACTGGGGACGTGTGTTTATCTCTGGAGTGCAACAACAAGCAAGGTTCTATTTTCTCTTTATGAGAAATGTAAGCAAACATGCCGTAAAATGTAGTAAAATTTGTCGGTTCTATTGTGTACACAGGTGACGAAGCTATGCGATTTAGGCCCAAGAGATGGTGTTTGTTCAGTTCAATGGACTCGAGAAGGATCATATCTAGCGATAGGAACACTTCTTGGCGATGTTCAGGTACTGATCTACCATGCAAGAAATATCACTCTGTATGGTTTCATGTTATCAGAAATCCAACAAATACATATATGACAGATATGGGACAGCACAAGGTGCAAAAAGATTCGCACGATGGGAGGACGACAGACGAGGACTGGAGTTCTCACATGGAGTTCGCGCATTTTATCCTCTGGTGGCCGAGACAAAAACATTCTTCAACATGATATTCGTGTTTCAAGTGACTTTTGTGAGCAAGCTCACCGGCCATCGATCAGAGGTAATATGTTTTGCTTGAATCAATGATTCTATAGTTTTGGTCCTCATTCATCTAAATTTCTCTAACAGATATGTGGGTTGAAATGGTCTCACGATGATCGAGAGCTGGCATCGGGTGGAAATGACAATCAGGTGCTGTTCTTGTACTCTGAATGATCACAAACTAATACTTGTTGCAATGAATTGACGGCTTCTGGTCGAAATGTCTGCAGCTATTAGTATGGAACCAGCACTCTCAGCAGCCAGTTTTGAAACTCATAGAGCATACAGCTGCAGTCAAAGCCATCGCCTGGTCACCGCATCAGCACGGCCTTCTTGCGTCCGGAGGTGGAACTGCAGATCGATGCATCCGTTTCTGGAACACAGTGAACAGTAATATGCTGAATTTTGTAGACACTGGAAGTCAGGTGATGCATTGAATTGCAACAGTCTTTCAATGTCAATTAAATTTGCAGTTTTGATAGTTCTCAGAAACCATTTTTATGCAGGTCTGTAATCTAGCATGGAGTAAGAATGTAAATGAGCTAGTCAGCACTCATGGGTATTCCCAGAATCAGATTATGGTATGGAAATATCCGTCCATGAGCAAGGTATCAGTTCCTGATTGTATTCTCTTAATTTTACATAATGCATTTCAGATAACATAAATAACAGATACGCTTAAATTTTGAATAAATTTCTAGCATCACTGAACTTGATGATATGAAAACAGATAACTACACTGACCGGTCACACTCTCCGGGTACTCTACCTCGCCGTTTCGCCAGATGGACAGGTTCAAAACGGACTCTCAGTAATCACTGATCTTCTTTCACTGTATTTCACGCATAACACTATGTTTATTTTGCAGACAATTGTGACCGGAGCCGGGGACGAGACATTGAGATTTTGGAATGTTTTCCCATCCATGAAAACACCGGTAAGCTTTGACATCAATAAAAGAAGATTATGTTGTTTTTCCCTTCGCATTCTATTCTAATCAAATATTCATCTTACTTGCACAGACCCCTGTCCGAGAGACCGGAGTTTGGTCACTGGGCAGAACCCATATTCGGTGACAAGAACACTTCAACCTTTGTGAAAAAGCTGAAACAATTCTTTCTATTGTTTTGTAAAGGACTAACAAAACAAGAGCGTTAATGCTAAGCCAGAACAAAGCCATTCAAAAAGAAAAAATTCATTGTATTATTATTTATGATTTGAAAAATGTTTTCATCCCACACTCCGTGGAGAGATGTTTTCACTAGTGCAATCAGGATAATCATATGATCATTTCAAGCACACTTCCAATAAAATTCCTACTCATTTGTTGTGCTTACAGAGTCAAACGGCGATTCCAACATCGTCAATTGGCATTCCAGCTACTTTAATAAACCTTGGCATATTAGGTATATCTCTCGAGAACAAGATCTAGTCGCCTTAGGCCTTAACATCGATGCCTTCTTGAAACGAGACTTGCAAAATTTTGAAAATCCTGCAATACAATCACGAGTTGAGTACCAATACAATAGTCCAGTAGAAAGCTGGTGAAAAAAATTATACCTTGTACATCTTCGCTTTCGAGAAGCTTTATAACAAGATTGCCCCCACGCCGGAGAACACCAGCTTCATTTGCATCAGGTTCTCTGTCATCACTATCATCAGCTGAACCAGATAATGAGACCTTGCTGACAGCCAATGAGAGAGCTCGCCTTCCCAATTCAACAGATAAAGCTGCATCTTTGGTGGTGATACCAGAAACAACAGGGCACATGTCCGATAGTATGACAGAAAAGCCCTTCTCCTGAAAATAAAGATTACACATATAATCTTTAATTCACCATACAACGATAAAACAAAATCATTCGGATGTCTTTGTTGCAAAATATAATCAGCAGTAACTATATTACAATCATTAGCTTAGTCAGATGAAAGGTCACAAACACAAGTAATACATTCGACATGAGGCACTAGTTCTCACATTTGTTTAAAAAGCCTTCTTTTCATAATAACAAAAAGTAACACTTGAAGTTGAACATCAAACTCAAACTCAAAAGTCCATGGGAGTCATATTCAAAGCAATTTTGACCTCCAAGCAAAAAGGAGATAACTTCCCAATTGGCACAATAATATAGTTGTTTAAGAACAATGTTTATAAAGACCGATATTTTAACTATATAAGTAATCATTAATATGAAAAAAAAAAAATAACAACATACAAACCAAAACACAAGTCTCTCATTCATATAAGAAAATTGAACTTTGGTGCAACCCAAGATAAGATAAAAAGAAAAACTCAATTGTCACAAAGAGTCATATTCTAAGCAATTTTTCAATCATTCTAACCTCCAAGTGGTAGAGGAGATAATTTTCCGATTGTTACAATTATATAGATGTTTGAGAACAATGTTTCTCAGGGCCACTTCATTAATATGAAAAAACAACAATATACAAGCAAAACACAAGTTTCACATTCATATTAAAAAATTGTTTGAAGTCCAGCAAATCCAAGAACAGAGGAAACAACAAACCTGTGGTGAGAGAGCTCGAGCATGATCTTTAAGAAGAGTCATAGCATCAGCACAAACAGTCCTCACTCTTGAGTCACAATGAGAAGAAGGAACCTTCACCTTCTGCTCTGCAAATCACAGCAAACATCAAAAGAAAACAATCAAACCTAGTTTGGATTGATTGAAAATCAAATCAATTGATAATTTTTTTTTTTTATTCTTTTCTTCTATTATCTTTCAAAGTTTCAATCCAAACACAGTGAAAAGTTGTTTATCAGAGCAAGGGATGAAGAGACAGACCTTCACATCCACACCAACAACCACTCCTCCCTTCTCCAAAGGACCTAAGCTCTGGCATGCCACCTAAATACATTCAAAGCCACTAAGAAACCAAGAAGAAATTCAAAAAGAAGGCATTTTTCTTGAGGGGAACCTGAAGCCAAGCACCAGGAGCGCATCCAAGATCAAGAACAGAAGCTCCAGGGGTTATAAGCTTGTACTGCTTCTGCATCTCCAGCAACTGCAAAACGAGAAACAAAGCCAGAGTTTGCTTGAAAACCCTCAAAACACTGAAGCAATTGAATCGGAAAAAGAAAATGGGAAGGCCAAACAGGGTGACCTTGAAAGCAGAACGAGCGACGTAGCCAAGGCGCTGAGCTTGTCGACAAAAGAAGTCCGGCGATCCCGCGGCGCCGCTCATCGTGACGTCGATGGCCGGAGAAACCCTAATTCCTAAACCCTAAACCAGAATGGTGCGCCAAGAAAATCTTCAATAAACCCCCTCAATTATTTTCTAATTATCTTCTCAGTCCTTTTATATATTTGTATACTTTTACAGTTTACTACCCATGATTATATATATATATATATTTATTTATTTTTTTTCTATAGTTTATTTACTTATTATTTTTCCAACAAAAAAATTCCACTCCTGATAAAATTTGAAATTAATATTTTATTTTAAATTTATTAATTAATTTAATATCTTGGGCAGAGGGAATAATTCAATTTATTTGTTAGTAGTTTCTTCCCAGTACTCATATACAGTAGTAATGGATTTGTTAAAAGAAACTCTTCACTTCTAATTACATGATTAGTCCTAAATCACACTGAACTTAACAATGTGATAAGAATCATAGTAAAGAGATAATAAAGTGGCTAATTCATGTGACACATGACTAGCCAAAAAATAAAAAAAAGCTTGGTTGGATCAAATAGAGTACCAAATACACTGTCTGCTACATTACACAAAGTTTCACAAACAAAAGTAGTATTGATTCATGAGCATGTACAAAATACAACTGCAGAAGAGATACAAATATACAAACCTTAGTAACAACAGTACAAAAATACGGCAAATAAGACATCGGTGAAAATGTGGACGTATCATAAGCCACATCATTAATTCGATCATGCCCAACAGAACGGTAAACAGAGTTAAAACCAAAAACCTACACATAATGTGAAGGCTTCTTCTTGATTCACATTGTGGTTTCTGATTCTGAATTTTGATTTTGCTTCTCAATCAGTGCCTGCACTCTCTGCATTTTCATGGACAACCAAGTTACTGTCAGCAGTGGGAATCAATAAATAAAAGAATAATCAAAATGTCCATGGTCATTAGAGGGCACATCTGAAGTTATTATTAGAAGTATTTCGGAAAATTAGAGTCCTTATGGATGTTAAAACCATGATATTTATTTTATTTTTACCTTCACAGAACTTCCAACTTGCTCAAGCCTCTGAAGTATATGTTCACTGGTGGATGGCAAAAGGCCATTGTTTCTTAAGAATCTTGTGGCCATCTGCAATTAATCGAAACAGAAACCCAATTAATTTCATCATTAGGATAAAGAAAACGAAATTTCATTTACAAATTAGATTTTTATTTTAATCCACGACATATAAAGTGGGACGGGACGTATTGAAAGATAAACTTGGGAAACATAGAGGTGGACATCTTTGATTACATAAAAAAGGACCGATGAAGGGTATATATACGTATGTGTTCAAATAAATATTGGCTGTATAGAAATATTTCAGTATTACCAAAGCACCATGTGGACGTCCAGAATCAAAACTGTGTGTGCCTTCAGTGGCATAGGGTTGCTGACTAAAGCTTTCTCTCCTCATACTTGCAAGGAGTGTCAGAACAGCCTTGATGAAGCAAAATAGAATGAATGATTTAGACAATTTCAGCTTGATGAACATAGACTACCTCCTATTGTTAGAAATACCTTCCGAAAAGCCCTTGGATTGGCAACCCCAAGGATTTTAACACCATCACTTGCGGGTCTTCTAACACCCACATTCACGATTCTGACAGAATATATTCCATAAAAGGATTGGAGATATCCTGTCAACAGTAACAGTTATGAATGAAACAACTCAATGGAAGGTTATGGTGCCCAATTGTTTCTAAAACGTGCCACTAAACAAAGCATGAACAAAGTTAAGAGAGGTAAATATAATAAAAATGGCTCATGGCCTCTACCAAGCATGTTAACTGAAAAGGCTTTTCTAAACATAGGGCTCTTTGATTTCGACCACCCAAGATCAAAAATTTTGTCCTTATTTTCAGATGGAGAGCACAAGCAAGTGTGCCCCACATTGACATCTGTATCGAATTGACCAATATCGAGAAAGCCCCAAAATCACCTATACTTTTATCAGCTTACTATCATTTCTTCAAAAAATTATCAAACATTTTATAGTTCTTGAGTCCAGATTAAATTATAATGAAACTAGAAGTTACCTGTCTTGAGAAATACTTTAACAATATACACATCTATTCCGGTTATGGCAAAAGGATAGATGATTTAAGGCCATTAAACATGTACACAAAAGGCAGTAGAGAGCTCGAAGAGTAAAGGCAAACTAGATGGTGTTTGCCGACAAACATTTCTTTGATGGGTACAGCACAACCAGTATGAGGATCATATGCTCTTACGTGATCAGACTACTCTCAATACAGCACCAAAATAATGCACATCACACATACAAGAACAACAGGTTAAAGCATTGGAATAGCAAGAACCATTAGATGCTTCACTGAAAATACAGTATCTTTCCCACTCACCTTGCTCAACTACAACATCCACAACTGAAGGGAGTAGGACATGCCTCTCCCTCTTGAAAATCCCAAAGCAAGGAAAGATCACTGGTTTTGTAACCTGCACTGCAACGAAATAAGAGAATCTAAGTGCAGACAATAAAATACATGACTCAAAGACGACCATCTCCGGATCACACATGAAGAGTATGATTGCATATCAGAAAGTTCATTCTTCAGGATGTATTTGCAATGAAAATCATTGGTTCATATTAACAACAAACAATTTTCAGACAAAGCTACATCCTTTAACTATCACAAAACCAAAGAAAGTTTATATACTGCTAAACATGCATAACTTGAAATATAGCACAAAATTTCAACACTTAAGATTTCTTCTCAACACCACAACAAGGACACAATCATAAAATCAAAATTTTAATTGAAAAAAAAAAAAAAACTTTTCTAAAGAAATCATCGAGCTAACCTTATAGACAATACAATCAGAAGACACATAAAGCTTCCTGGATTGGAAACCCTTCCTAAGAACAAATCTCCAAATGGGCAAGTAAAGCAACATGATCAACCCTATTCCCCACGCCAGAACGAGAAGCAGAGAATAGATAACCCATCGGGTGGTATGGTAATTGACATAGTTATCCTCCATCTCCTCAAACGACGCATCATACAAGATCATCCCATCATCATCGTCTCCATTGCCGCCGCTCAACAAGCTCCTCTCAAGAGAATCAATCTCTATGGCTTCATCACCGGACGCCATCGGAGAAAACCAATCTATGAAAACAAACACCGCAAATTCAGCAAAATCGATGCCCTAGAACGCAAATCATCGATTGATTAGGAGAGAAAACTCACGAATGAAGAGGGTTTCGATCCAAAGAGCTCGTCGTGGTCGATGGATTTTGGTTTGGGGGTTTCTCTTGTTTGCTTTTTGATGGTGAACTGTGAATTTTATATTAAAAAAAATTATTAATTAATTAAATTTAATAATTAATTTATATTAAATATATTAATAAACATAAACCATTAATTAGAAATATAATTTCAATGATCATATATTTTATTTTATAAATTAAATCAAAATTTTATCGTATTTGTTGGTGATAATGATACCTAAATACAGATACTAATTAAAAGTTTAATATTTTTTTACATTATCATTGAAATTTAAGTTTGAACCCTATTTGTGTTTTGGTTTATGGTTTATTAAAGGGAAAATTACTGTTCACCCCTCGTAATTTTCAAAACTTCCCAAAAACCCCCTCCTACTTTTACACACCACGACATGCCCTTCAGTTAGTGTTTAACTTCCCTTTACTCCCCTACCGTTCACTTCAAATGGGTCCCATGTTGTGAAATCCCATTTTTTAGCCCCGAAAATAGTGGGAAAAGGAAAGCGCCCAAATCACATCATGTTCAACCTTTTGAAGGGCTTTTGCTGTTTCGATAGACAATGCCAGGAGTTACATTACATCTTGTTATTCTCCTCATTATCATACACGAAATATATAAATCGGTTTCCGAACGTAAAATGAAATTGATTTCCATCGGATTGGTCAAGTGCACTTCATCTTCAAATGAGTCGTAGTCGATTTTTTATTGTCGAGGCGAGCATGTGCCATTGTCGTCTTCTCGTTTATGGTTGTAAAAGTTGTATTACGACGAGAAGAGCAATGAATTACGATGAGTTCATTTCGTTGTAAAAGTTCTTCTCGCTTTATGGTTATCTATTTGTATATTTTTAAATAATGTTTAACTATTTGCTATTATCCGTTTAAATATTTTTACTAATATGTTTTAATAATTGTCATATCCGTTTAATACTTCCCATCTCCGCTTTAACATTATCTTTACATGTATAACTATTCATAAAGCGTTTAAATTCTCAAAGTCTCGCGTAAAGCGGTGATCTTTTTCGCTTTGATCCGAATTGTTGGCATGTGGCACGTGGCGGTGGCAGAGGTTATGGTATCCGTGCGTAGAATTAATGACGGCATTAATTCTTATGCACGGTAACATAAATTTCCGAACACCCGTTCGTTCTCATCGATCGATGTCGGCCACTCGTGCGTTTAACTTTTTTTCTGGATACGAAGAGTCGACCGCTGTGGACTTCACACCATAAATAACTGGGAAGAACCCTCCCCATGGACAACCACTCCTCGTCGTCCCTCATCATCCTCCTCCTCCTCCTCCTCCTCTTCCTCCTCTTCCCATGGACAACCACTCTATCTCGAAAGGATGTTTCGTGAGCCTTCTTCCTTATCTTGAGAATCGATTAGCCGTAATCACCGAACTAGTTAAACTATCTTTTTCCCGCCCTAGTCGAAGTCCTCTCATAATCGCTCGAATGCAGGAGGATTCTCCAGTGATGGACGACGGGAAAGCAATTAAGAGAGCATTTCGACTTGGGTATGAAAAGAAAGTTTTTCACGTATTGCGTGATTGCGGAGGATTCTCTAGAGGAGGGAGATCAGTCAACATCCTTTAAGACGAGGTTGACATTTACCACTTGAGACTTTCTCGTTAACGTTTAAGAAAAATGACGTCGATGTACAAGCTATTACGCTACGTGTTTAACTATCGGGATCGCTCGTTTAAGTCCTACCATGACACATTGATTAATAGTCGTTTTCATGAATGTGTGTTGTTTAACCTTTTTTTAATGTTGTACGTTTTGCAGGTTCAAGTTGATGCGCTTGTTATGCAACCACTGTGAGCATTCGAATGTCATGGACACTTGTTTCAGTATATCGAGGGTCGAGTCGTGAGTGTCCAAAAGTCCGAGCGGACGTTGTAAATGTTGTAAATGTTGTAAATCTTTGTAAATGTTGTAAATGTTGTAAATCTTTTATAAATAAAAGCGAAACAATCGTATTTGACTGTGAACTTCGAAATTTAAACGAGACCTAGTAAAAAAACAATGTGGGAAACAAAAAGCGTCATTGTAAACAATAGAAAAAGTTAAACAATACTCAAGTTACTCTTTAAACAATGACAACGGTGTTTAAGAAAAATACGTAAATATGTTTTAAACAGATGACCCGGGGAGGTACCCATCTAGCAACGCGATGTCGATGAAAAGCATTCAATTTAAACAATAACATATTATTTACATGATATAGACTTTTAGTTAAACAGGTTAACCGTTATTTTTAAACACTATATGTATCTGTTTAAACATAAAAAAAGCTTGAGCGTTTACGAGAGACTCATGTTGAGTTGAGAACTTTCATTCGAACGATGACAACATGTCTTCCTCGCGACAATGACATATATTTCCCTTTTTGCCCTTGGGATGGAGGGAAAAAAATACCGCCCAATCACATCACGTCTAATCTAACCTCTATGCATACAAGCTGCGACTTTTTTTGTTTTGCTGCTCGATCGCTGCTTTGTTCTTTACATCTTCTACTTCTTCTTACGTCGTCTTCGTTTTGTTCTTCATTTCATTAGGTTTGTACGATTTGGTTTTCGACCGATATATTATGGAGAGTTTTTGTGGTATTGCTAGATTCAACGGGGAGGGAAGAGTGCTAATGTTCACGACTCAGACTTCTTGGGAATTGGTGTTAGGTGAGATATGTGAGCGATGGGGTCTCGAAGTTTCTCTTGTCAGGGTTAAGTTCATCACACCAGATGGATATAAAAGCGGTTTGCCCAATAGAAAACGATGTTGACTTCCATCGGATGTGTCACGTCCCACTCCATCTTCAAATGTCGTTTGTAGTTGATCTTGTCGTCGAGGGCGATGAAAATGTGCCATTCTCAGAATCCTAATGAAAAGCGAGGTTTACTCGTTGTAAGTTCCTTTTTCTTTTAATTATTTCGGTTGTGCGGGGTCATTATTGTTTAAATATGTCCAGTCATCTGGTTAACATATTGTACTAGTCCTTTACGTTATTAGTTAATTGTTTAAGTATTTAATTTAACGTTTAACTATTGTCATTATCGCTAAACATTATATTCTCCGCTTAACATATTGATCTTTTCATTTGGTGAAGTGTTGGCGAGGGAATTCGGATTCTGCGAGTGCTCCCATTCATCCCCATGGTGACCACGGCGGTGTGGGATGTCTTACTTCCTCGCCGGATCATTACGAAGTGTTGTCGTTGGATATTGGTCAACGTTTTGACGTGTCGAACATTTCGAGGGATGTACTTCAAATCATGCAATCAAAAGGAATTTTGACTTCAAATTCATAAAGAACGAAAAACATCGGGATGCGATGGAATCGCTGCCGATGGTTTGTCGTTACGCCTTCATGCATCAAAAGAGTATAACAAAAATACTTTTCGGAATCAAGACAATCAACCCGTCACACACTTGCGGTGGTGGCATAGGTTCGGCGTCACATCCGAAAGCGTCCAAAAAATGGGTTAGCGCACGAGTGATTCAGAAGCTCAAGGACCGTCCCTTGTACAAGGCCATCGACATTCAGAAGGACATGTTGCGGGAACATGGTGTCCACATACCATACAAGCAGGCTTGGTTGGGAAAAGAGCATGCCCGGGTGGTCCTCGACGGCAGTGACATCTCCAGCTATGACTGTTTGCTTTGGTATGTGGATAAGGTGGCTGAGACAAATCCCGGCAGCGTTGCGATCGTGGAGAGAGACGGTGATCGTTTTAAACGTGCATTCTTTTCTTTCAGCGCGTGTATTGTGGGATTCAAGAGGGCTTGCAGGCCGCTGCTATTTCTCGATGGTACCCACCTCCTTGGAAAATATCGGGGTACACTACTGGGTGCCACAGGGAAAGATGGTAACAATGGTTTTTTCTACGTCGCCTTCGGTATAGTCGACAACGAGACCGATGCCAATTGGACTTGGTTCATATCTAAGTTGGGCGATGCCTTATACGAGGGTGGAGATTATCATGAGATAATTACCTTCGTGTCGGACGAGTCGAGGGCCTTGTGAGCGCAATTGCGAGAGTCTTCCCTTCTTCGCCACATGCGCATCGTCTTCGACATTTGGAGGCCAATTTTATGAAAGCCAATGTCGGACTTGGGAAGGCATTGAGGGAGGAGTGCTCGGGTCTATATGCTTCCGCATTGCGTGGGCATCCACGGCTAAAGATTTCGATGATACCGTGAATGAACTGCAGGCCATATCACCCGAAGCTCATCATCGGTTGATTAATAAATCGGATATGGCACATTGGTCGAATTATCTGCTCGGAGGTGATCGTTGGGGTGAGATGTATTCGAACGTCGCGAGTCGTTCAATGCTTGGATCAAGGAAGCTCGTCATTTTACCGGGTGGCGAAAATGGTCGACTCCATAAGGTCTGCAGAATGTTGATTTACACTTAACATTTAGTATTACCCTTTAAACATTCTCAATCTTTGTTTAATTACACTTTTTCCGACTTTTAAATATTAATCATTTCGTTTATTTAATTACAATAATGTTTAAACATGTTGACGAATTATTTAACCATCATCGCCTTTGTTTAACCTTATTTGCCGTGTTCAAGTTGATGCGCATGTTATGTAACCCGGGCGTGAGCAAGCGACCAAATGGGAGACCCTACTTATGCCCAGACATACATTCGAAGTTAGAGATCATTGTTGAGGACAGCCGAAATCTTCGTGTTGGTCGTTGTGTCGATGATCGTTACGAAGTGATTGACCAATGCAGCAACTCCGTGGATCTCGCCATCAGAACTTGTGTCCAGCAATTATTTGTAATTAATTATTTTTAAATATTAATTGATTTTTTAAACACGTCAAAGAACAAACAAATGAATTACCAAAAGAATGCTATTATATTCAAGTTATCTAATTTTTATTTTCAAGTGTGTCATAAACAAGTCTTTATTTGATTTAGTTTTCTATAATTAGTCCTTAAATTCCATGAAAATCATAATACAGTTTGTATGTTTGTTTTGGTCATGTTATTTAAAATTAATCTGTCATTACATGGAATTATTTATTTTAGAATGTTAATTTTAATCACAATTTTTAAATATTAAATTTCTCCATTAATATATATATATATATTGGTTTTTAGCCAGATATTATCATAAGGTGTATGATATGAAAAACATTAAATGAATATTTTATTTTAAAGTAATGAATTAGTTATTTTGTTAAAATTTTAAATAAATTTGTTATTTGGCATTTGTTAAACTTTTTATTTTTTTTAAAATAAAATATTTATCAGCTTGTGGAAATAAAGATAAACCGGCCCGATTTATTATTAAAAAAAAAATCCTCATTATTTAAAAAAAATAAATTCAAATTATAAAATTAACAAATATATTTCTACCTTTTAAAAATACCTTCCTTTTATAATCATAAAATCCCCAATAGGTGATAAGATAACAACATAAATAAAACAAACATAATTTAAACATAAAATCTTAAAACAATCCCTCAGTAATTATTAAATTTAAATACTTTCTAAATATAAACTCACTCAATCCTACTCAAATTCAAACTAAAACCATATCATATGAGTGATGACTAGTTATATAAAGATCATCAAACCTTTCTTTTACTTTCCAATTAAGTCTCTCTCTGTCTTGTGATCAAAAGAAAACAACCATGTCTTCTTCCATCTTACCTTCTTGTCTTGTTCGCCAAAGCCCTTTCAGCCATGATCCTAACTGGTTCTACATGATCCATAGTCCATTAGGCAATTTGGATCTCCACCGTCTTGAACCCAACATCCAACCACCTCCTCCTTCACTCACAATTGACTTAAACTTTGGCTCTCAATTGATCTCAAGTTTCATTAATTCTAACCAACATGAACTCACATCAACAACTGAAACAAAGACATTCATATTAGATATCCAAGAATTCAATCAAAGGTTCTCTGCAGAACTAGCCATCAACACTATGTTCATGAACACCTCGACCGGAGCAACATTGCCGATCGAAAGACGTCGATGGATGGTCGCCGATATCGCTAATGTTATCGTGTCATTTGTTCGAGACGGTATCTGTTTCGCGTATAATGAGATCTTCATCAACTTGGATGTCGCGGATCTTGTGCAAGATGATGTTTTAAATGAGATATTACAGGAATCATTTGAAGACTCTGATGAGTTGAGTGTTGCTTGTCCGGCATCACATGTGCTTTTGGAGAGCTTGGTGACTGATCAAGTAGTGTTCAGTGATGATGAAGCAGTGAGTTGTGTGATATGTTTGGAAGAGTTTGTTTCTGGTGATGTCATCAAACGTTTGCCTTGTTCTCATGTTTTTCATGGAGATTGCATTGATGGTTGGTTTGTACGGAAGGATTCTTGTCCGCTTTGTAGATTCACTTTGCATGTTTGAAGATGATCATGAGGAAGAGTTAAGTGCAGAGATATTTGAAAACTGTATTAACAGTTCTAGATATATAATATGTGTGATATTTGTATATATGTGTTTCTTGGAAATTGAAAATTAAACTATGTATTAAATCAGAGTTATTAGTGTTTTTGTTATTCTGTTTCACCGGTTTATTATTTCAATTGCTGATTTTTTGATGGTTTGTTTGTGTGAATGCTGTAGATTAACAAGATTCATGTTTTTGGTGGACATATCATGATTATTATTATTATTATTATTATTATTATTATTATTATTATTATTATTATTTAGTCCATGTTTCCCACATGCACTTATATGAACATATGGGTAAAATTAAGCACAAAATTCGGTTAAACATTTAATTAAAATCTCGTCAATTTCTTAGATTTTTTACACAATTCTTCCTTTAATCTCACTGCCAAAGAATACCAGAAGACCACAATAGAAAAATACTAATTAAAACAGTGCTTTTTTTAAAAGAAAATAATTATGGGTGAATTTTTCATATATATATATATATATATATAAAACATCATATAAATATTCTGTATTTAATTTGATACACTATCTAGATAATAACTACACCAAATAAGATTCCTAAATTGTTGTTGTTTGTCCTCCCTAACACAAAGAAAATTTGAGGGTTTAATCCATCTCATGGTTTGTCCATATATAAATATTTTAAATATTGGTTTTTAGCTGGATATTATTACAAGATGTAAGATATGCAAAGCATTAGGGTATATAAATGTAAAGAATATTAACTTAATCACTATTAAAGTTTTTGAGAATTTACATATAAATGTGCAAAATAAGTTATATATATATATATATATATATATATATATGCAAAAATATTAATTTAATGATCATAACAATTTTCAAGTGCATACATGAAGAGGTTTTTTTTGTCAACAGCATATTTCATCTTCTAATTTTTCAATACTGTCATCAATGATCAAAAAATTAAAAAATTAAAAATAATGAACAACATGCTGAAGATTCCATATATGGCTGAGCATCTTGAATGCTCTTGAATACAAGTGTTGTTTTTTTCTCACTCTGGAGTTATGTTGGTTCTCAATGAGAAACATTATCATGCAAAAAAAGAGGATTTAGAATAACAAAACAAGAAAAAGAAAGTTTAATGAAATACTCTTGACTCACAATGCATTAATTACTGCAAGACTAGCTATCTTAATCTACAAAAGCAATTTAGATGCAATTAGTGAGTTTCTCAGATGGGGCAGATGATCTCTTACTCAGCTTTTGTTGTTAAGGGGCAAACTTCAAGCTTGGAAGATCACAACCGTGATGGAAAATGGATAAATAAGGGGGAAAGAACTTCGGCCGATGCAACTTAGAAATGGCCCAAGCTGTAAACTAGAATCCAAGCAAGCTGCAATCAAACAATAAGTTCATGTTTTTGAGAGAGTAGCACATCATCAGTGTGTAAACATTCTAAATTTCGAGTAATGCAGCTAATGCTGTTTTGCATAATCACATTGTGATGTTGGAGGCCTTAGGAAAATGTAAATTGTTGTTAATGCAGAGGGAAGTCTACTTTAATTGGTAAACCTATTTTTGTAAAAATATCCAGGTCATTCAAATCACATCGATCATAAGGTTCAGAGCATGGCCACAACAAGTCCAACTTCACAGGATGGCACTAAATTTCAAGTAATGCTGTTTACTTGGTAAACTTATTTTGTAAAAATGACATTTGTCTAATGAAACAAGGTAACCGTATGCACATATATATCCAGGTCATTCAAATCACATCGATCATAGGTTCAAAGCATGGCCACAACAAATCCAACTTCACAGGATGGCACTAATCCCTGGCATGGCTATCTCTAATTCATTACCTCTGACTCTACGTTGCAGATGGAAACTTTTATAATATGAAATAAGAGAGTGTAGAACAAACGAAAGTACCAAGAAAAGGGAAAATGATGCAAAGAGCCCCTCTTGAAGCAGTGCTGCATGGCCACCAAATTCTTCCTCATCAATCTTCAGAATGTGCCCATAGTATCCATAAATAACCACCGAAGACAATAACAGGAATCTGACAACATGAAACATTCATCTGAGAAGAATATACTAAAGAGGTTTTGATTGATTCCATAAATAAAGAACATCTCCTTTTTTTTTTTTTAAGTTTACATACATGATAATTGAGGCAACATTCAGTTAATCATGAAAAGAAACTAATGCAATGCAGAATTAAAAACAGGAAATCGGATTTATGCCAGACTTGTGCAATTTAAATAACTTTGTCCAGCAATACATTACTTATTTAACAACCTAAGATAGTTTATGATTATTAGGTAAGGTACAAAACACAGAGCTAATGATATTAATTGAAACTCTGAAAAGAAGCATTAGAAACTTTACGCGACAACAGAAATCTAAATCCAGGAGTTAAACCAAAGAAAAGAAATATATACAGTACATGCATATACATTGAATCTCTAGCTATAACTGTAACTAAGCCATTTAATGCAAGTATTTGAGCAGGAAGACAGGAGACAATATAGAGTAACAAAAACTTCACGGTTGTGATTAGAGGACCACAATATTATTTTCCCAACCAATGGCTCACCATGCTTTTAAAGTTAATTTATCAGGAATATGAGCACATTTTTGCTTCAGAACTCTTCATAGAGCATCAACTAATGTCCTCAAACATTGCTACTCACAGACATTGATGGAACATTATACTGGAGTGAGGTTTTAAACACCATAGTCTTAAAAAAAAAGTTCAAAATCTGATATTTGCTATAGAAACAATGCTTCACCAAAAGGGTTGAGCTACAATGCAGAATTTTTAGTGCAGTACATTGCCCCAGAGCAAAAATTTTCAGTTTATTTCTTAATTTCTCTTTAACTAACCTTAGCATATTAAATATATGCAATGCCCAATGAGTGCCAGATCATTGGTGCTACAAAGTCTCCTCCCTCATTAAACAAAATATCAACTTTGATCCTTTGATAAAATTCTACCTCTAAATATGGAAACTCTCGAATTTGGTCTATCGATAGTCAAGATTAAACAAAGCTGACAAATTTATAATGCTTATACTTTATGTTCTAGATCATGCATAGATGACAAAAAAAGAACAATAAGGATTATTCACATCAAGCCTACCAAGATGCAGTATGAACAGATTAAACACAGAATCAAGAATTCACCAAGCAAGTCATGCAAGTCTCCTCTGATTCAAGGACTATGAACTTACAAAACGATCCATACAGCACCAACGAGAGGTACAGCGCCCCACAACAATCCACACACGAGCCCCAACACTTGCCGAATCCAATGCAGCACATCCCCCAACTGATCCTGAATTTTTTCATTCAATCAATCCATAACCCAAGATCACAAGGCAATAAACTCTTAATTTCTTCTCAAATCATCCAAAAAAAAAAAAATCAAATAAATCTAAACTCAGGCGATGGATACCTTATCCCAAGAGGCCTCCGGATCGAACAGTTTGGCGAACTTGGAGGGAAGTGCGTGGCCATTCTGCTGGTGTGCGTGCGCCGCCTTCGCTGCCGATTTGCTCCGTTTCATCTTCGGAGAAACAGTATCGTGATCGAGGAGATGATGGATCGGCGATCGAGGAGGAGGAGCGATAGGGTTTCGACGAAGAGTTCGAAGAGAAACGAAGAAGAGGGAGGAACCCTGTGCACCGCTGCACGTGAAAAAAGCGTGCGCGTAGGCACGTGAGCTCACGTGCTGTGGATTAGCCGAGTGGAACGGCTCAAGCTTGGCTCAATGGCTCGGCTTGGGTCTTTTGGTTCACTTAACATAAATAAATTTTAATTGTTTTTAAATATATATATATATATATATATTATTTCCAGAATAGTGATAAATGTCCACCATTTTAACGGAAAGTCCACAAGCGTGAAACTAGCCCAATAAACATATGTATTCTCACTTCATGCTGCATGTCAAATTTTCTTCGAAAACGAATATTTTATACAAATAATTTATTGTTTATAAATCAAGAGGTCATTGATATTTCTTTATTATTTTGATTTGTGTATTTTTTCAAAAAATGATGGGCTCCACCAGTTGAGCTCAGTGGCTGCTCAATCACCTCATTACTTTATTGAGCTTTGATTGAGTGAACATTAAAAAGTGTTTTTTTATATTTAAATAAAATTATTATTTATTAGCCACGAATTTGATCATCTAGTTTGTGTATTTTTAACCTGTGACACAAAAACTCTAGATTGCATACCAATATTTATATCCCAGAATCAATTACCATCATTATGTCCCGTAAAACTTAAACTCGGTTTTCTAAAGCGGTATCTCAATGGGCCTATTAACCCTTTGGATTAGTGGGCTTTTGTATATATAGTATTTTATGTTAACATGATTATTTATTGTAATAATTTATATTTAAAATAACTTTGGCATAATAAAGATTACCCTTTCCACGTGGCATGCAATATAATGCCCGCCGGAATAATATATGATAAAGAGTACCACTCGGTCAATCTTCATAAATCAGCCAATGGATGACGAGAAGCAATTGGATCACGTTATCATATGATTCTCCGCAGGGTCACCAGTCACAACTCTCTCATCATTCTTCGTCCGCTCAAACACTGGAAGCGCCAAATTCCTTTCCACGCTCGATCTCTTTTTTCTCCAAAAATTTTCGAAAAATTCTCTCGATTTAGGGTTTCCGATTGGGAAGGATCTCGTCAGGATCATTCTCTCGGTTGAATTCGTGAAGCATGAGTTCTGGGGATGAGAATCCGGTGGCCGGTGGCGGATTTTTCTCGGCGATCACGTCGAGCATCAAAGGATGGGGCACCGCGATGCATAAATCTGTCAATGGGTATGGATCGGCCTTAGATCCATTCAATTCGTCTTGTTGATATAGCCCTAGTTTTTTTCTCCCATTTTTTTTTGTTTAAATTGTGTGTTTATCTGTCGAACTATGTATATTGAATCATTGGGAGTGATTATTTATTTTTGATTGGTGATTAAGAAAATCTTAGTGATTGTTTTGTTTGTAAAGTTTATTTTGGAGTAGAAACATGTGATTTTCTTTATTTTATGTTTATCATTCGAAGTACATTTATCAGATCATCTGGAATATGTTTTTTGTCTTGGATTGGTGATTAGAAAGAGAACAGAGATTGATATATTCATAAAAGTTTTGACTTGCAGAGAAAGCATTTGATTTTTAAGGTTAAATTGTTATTTTATTTTATTTATTTTTCTTTGTTCATTGGGCTGTTGATTACTAGACGGACATGCACGGAAGATTGGATTTCTTGCTTTTTTTTTTCTGACCTAATTGCATTTGTGGCTCTATAAAAAAATAATGCTTGATTAATCTAATTTAGTTATAAAGTTGACCAATAGAATAATTCTTCAGTCCATATTTTCTTTTAGATTCCTATTGTTTTAACTTTGGTATTGTTCTTAATTGAATTCTCACTGAGTGAATATTTTTTGGAATTGCCATGATTGGTTTTGTAATTTGAAGTTCAGGAACTTAGTGAAGTTAATTCCATGTTGTTTTCATACTCTGCGAATCAGTTAGACTTTCTTTATAGCCATCTCTCCAAAATACTACCACAGGGAATTCTTTTTGCCTTAACCTTTGGCTGTTGGATGCTACCAAATGATAAAACTTGATTGCTGTTCTTTCAGGTTATTGGGTTATGAAGGGCTTGAAGTGATAAATCCTGAAGGAGGCACAGAAGATGCAGAGGCAGAAGCTCAAAGAGGGAGGTGGAAGCAGGAGGTAGTGATTGAAGCTTGATAGTCTTTTTTATGTACATCTGTTAAAATTTTTAATCAAACTATTTAATATTCCCTTTGAAAATCTTATAGAAGTCTCCTTGGATGGGGGCTTTGCTTTCTAATCATTAGTTCCAAAACAAGATTATTTATATGTTTTTAAATGAAGAATTTTGATGCCATCAATGAATTATTTGTGATATATGAAATTTCTTATAAGTCCACTGTGAGCTAACTTAAGGCTGTGGTCACTAGCAAATGTCGTTGCTTAAATGGGCTTTGGCTGCTATTTAAAACCTTCGTTTTGGTTATATATATTATCAATACTCATGCATTAAATATTCTTATATGAGATTTTATCCACTTATGGAAATGGTTTTTGAATTTGTGAATTTCTTCATTTGTTTCCACAATCTAGGGCTTATATTTTTTCTCAACATTTTGTGTTACTTTGCAGGATCGTGATAGTTATTGGAAAATGATGAATAAGTATATAGGAGCAGATGTTACATCATTGGTGACACTTCCAGTGATCATATTTGAGCCAATGACAATGCTTCAGAAAATGGCGGAGGTTTGTGCTTTTATCTGAATGCTAAATAGAGGACTTGTTTTGTCCTGAAATGGAGTTTTTTCTATTTTTCTTGCTCCACTTGCAGCATTCATTAAATGATTAACTGCTAGATTTAATGTTCATTGCGCAACGTATTACAAGGCAAATGCTGATACTATTTGTTATTTATCTATTAAAGCTTAATTAGCTTTGAGTATAACATATTCTTGAAAGCTGGTAGTATCAGTGACACTAATATTTGAACATGCAGAATGATGATGCTTTTCACTTACTTAATTTACCTTCCTTTAGCATGCTATTTATGTGATCTGTTGAAATTTTCAACTGCCCCATAGTTGATGGAGTATACTCATTTGCTAAATATGGCGGATGAATGTGAAGATCCTTACATGCGGTTGGCCTACACGTGTAAGTATATTTTACTTGTTTGCTGCTTCTACCTACCGTTTTCCTGAATTACTTGTCTGATCTAGCCCTTGATCCTTGCAGCCTCATGGGCAGTTTCTGTTTACTTTGCCTATCAAAGGACTTGGAAGCCTTTCAATCCTATACTTGGAGAGACTTATGAAATGGTCAATCATAATGGAATTACATTTATTGCAGAGCAGGTTAACTACAGAGCTTCTCTAGATTGTGCTTTCTACTCTTCTTGCAGTGTTGATCTTGCCTTGTGCACTATTGTTGAATATTGGAGCAGCTAAAGTTATTTATCTCCTTTGATTTAGTCATTTGGGAAAATTTTGAATATGAGTTTCACTTATAGAGTAATTGACCACCATTTCAGGTCAGTCATCATCCTCCAATGAGTGCAGGCCATGCTGAGAATGAGCATTTCACATATGACATCACTTCCAAAGTAAAGACCAAATTCCTTGGAAATTCATTGGAAATATATCCTGTTGGAAGGTCAGTTTTTTCATGAAATACTACATTTATGGTGGACATCATTTTATTTTTCATTGATTTCTTTTTATGAATTTTACTATGTAGAGGCATTGGTGCACGCTCACACACCCACACACACTTTAGCATGAATAAAAGCGATTCTGAATTATAATTTTTTATTACATTCTGTTTCTTATTATATATTACATTGAGAATATTCCAACAATTGCTTAGGATATATTAATGGTTATTCAGGACAAGGGTGACCCTTAAAAAGTCTGGTACAGTCTTGGATCTGGTGCCACCTCCCACAAAGGTTAACAACCTTATATTTGGACGCACATGGATTGACTCACCTGGGGAGATGATAATGACAAATTTGACAACTGGTGACAAAGTTCTCTTATATTTTCAACCATGTGGTTGGTTTGGGTACGGCCTTTTTCTATATGAAATATGGGTACTGAAGTTTAAGTTCTTTATTCTGTGCAGTGTGATTAAAGTTTCATATTATGTAGCTTGTGAAGTGAAACTTAATATTTAGCAAATGTGGTAAAAATTGGAACTATCAGATTTTGCATATGATTTATGATCTCCGTGAATCTAGTATTTTTATTTCTTTACCTTCCACTCTTCTAGTTTAATTTATTGTGTGTTTTTGCAATCAGCAATTGTATATTGTATATTGTTCAATCAGCAATTGTATATTGTTTTTCAATCCTCTGGTCTCCTGAGAAGTTGTAGCTGATGGCAGGGCTGGTCGATATGAAGTAGATGGGTATGTATACAATGCAGCAGAAGAACCTAAAATACTGATGACTGGAAAGTGGAATGAGTCTATGAGCTTCCAACCATGTGATCATGAGGGAGAGCCTCTTCCAGGCACAAACCTGAAAGAGGTCATTTCATTTCATGAATCTTTGAGTTCATTCTATTTTTGATATTCTCCTCTTGAGGATAACCTTTAGCTTCTTTCATATGCTTTAAGTAACTGCATAAGAGGATGCTTACACAATCTCTACTATTTTCTTGTTCTCTTGGAAGTTGACATGCAGTCTGCAGTTCTCTTTCTGTCTCCCTTAGGTGTGTCAATGATTTGGGTGTGGGCCAGGTCTTGTATATGTGCTATATGAATTGATAATGGAGGAACCAATGCCAAACATCTACATCCACATCCACCAACCCATTCCGTCACCACCATCTCTGTCATTCTTTCCTCATCTTTCATTATCCTAGTGGATGAGTGGGAGGATCTTTGGAAAACTTTGTAAATCTTATACTGAATTCTTTTCATTTTGTAAGTCATGAGACATGGTGCTCTTGAAGGACCTTTATTTGACTGTTAGAAGTTCCATAGTTCATGTACCTTGTATAGACTTGATACCTAGTGCGTTAATTGCTTTAATCTATCATATACTTCTGTTGTGTTAATTAGTTTGTAGAGCTGGTAGCTGGAGTTGTGCCAATTGACATATTTCTTTTTGCCTGGTTCCTTTTGTTCTAGATCTGGAGAGTTGCAGCTACACCAGAAAATGATAAATATCAATATACATATTTTGCTCACAAGATTAACAGCTTTGAGACAGCACCCAAGAAATTACTGGCATCTGATTCCCGACTTCGTCCTGACCGATACGCTCTTGCGAATGGTGACATGTCCAAGTCTGGTGCAGAAAAGGCAAGGTGAATACAGTTTCCTTGTATCATAGTCAGGAGATAGTGCTGTTATTCGATTGTTTTCAAACTTAATATCTGGTTGAGTAGGCTAACCGAAGAAACTCTTGTAGTGTCTTTTTTCAGGAGTAGAAATCTCATAGCTCTTTATTAGATAAAGTTAATTAAAGTGTCTCTTATTGTTATTATTATACTCGCAACTTATCATGATATTTCCAGCCTGGAGGAACGCCAAAGAGAGGAGAAAAGAAATCGAGAAGTTAACAGTCACCAGTTTACTCCAAGATGGTTCAACATAAGCAGTGAAGTTTCTCCCACACCCTGGGGTGATCTGGAAGTATATGAGTACAATGGCAAGTACTCTGAGCACAGGGTAATGGTTGATAGCTCAGAGGTCAACGAAGAGCTTGACATCAATTCTATAGAGTTCAATCCGTGGCAATATGGTAATCTTTCTGCTGAATGAGGTATTATATTTGCTTGATGATTTCATCCGGAGACCATAGAATTGTGTTTGGTCTGACTAATTTGGAAGGTCAGGCATTTGGTCTGACTTTCTGAGCATTGCCCATGTATTCTCGAGGGTTTGTAGATGCTATAACAAATTTATAATCATCTATCAATTATTCCAAGCAACACTATGGATCTTAAATCTCTTTGGCTTCTTGTTTTTTCCCTTCAGTGCCTATTATTCGACATTGAACTTCTTACACTTATCTTGTCCCTCCACACTTTGCAGGAAAAAAGTTGTTTAGCAGCTTTAGCTGAATACTGCCCAGTAGTTATTTCCAAAACTTTTAATCAAAACAGGATTATTTATTTTTGTAAAAATTGTTCCCTGTGTTTGTACTATGCAATCTATGCTTTCTTTTAATTTGCTTCCTTGTTTGTGTAATGGCATTTAACTCTTTTCAAGCAAGTAAAATATATTCTCACATCGTTAGCTGCAATTTAAAGCTGGCAACATTTCACAGCTGATATTGAATGACATCCAATCACTTTTGTGGTGGTTACCTTTGTTGTCCAGAATGTGATGATGATAACTCCACTTAAAACTTATGTTGCAAGCATTAAAGATAGTTTATGCTACAAAACTTTCATGTGGTATGACTTAAGGCTCCATTAGTGTTATGATTATTAATCTCTTCATTCTTTCCTAGAATCTCAGTACCAAACTCTATGATTACTCCACTGAAATTAGGTGATGTTAGTTAGATCTATAATCTAGGTTTAAAACATGCTGAAATTTATGTTCAGTGACACCAAATTATAAGGCAGCAACTTTAGTTACGTTGTTAATAAGGTCTGGTTGGAAATGAAGTTTTTGCAAGTTACTTTTTCAGACTGGTACATCTTGATCTTGTCATTCATATTCACATTCATTATTCTCCTAAAGTACAAAATCATATGAGATTGTCTACTTGTTTGCCATATAATTCTAGTTATGCATCTTTTATTTAAAAGCATCCTTTTATAGGGCAGGAAACAACAGTCTTATCACCTAAAAACAAAAAGCATAGACAATGATAGTTCATCTGCTTTCTTCTTTATAAAATACATTGCTAGTCCCATGAAGATGAGTTATATATGGTCTGTAATCAATGAATTTATTTTCTTAATAGATTTGAAGAAACTCTGCAACATAAAAAAGGAGCAGACTGAGTAACAGGACATCATCTTCAACCAAAAGCTACCCAGGTATATCCCCATCTTCTCCTCTTCCATTTATATTATATGGATGTTGTTATCTTTGGAATTGAGGGTCCACTTGTTTGTGCCATATGAATTGTTGATTAGGTGTATGTGGACTGTGTGTCCCAGTTCCATTTTTCTTGAAAAATTCATAGTATTTTGGACTGCATTGCTTTTATATTTTTCTCAAGACAATTAGATTTGGTTCTTGGGAAATGAATGCTTTGTTATGTCAATAGTTTTGCAGGTATAATTGCATTGGCCTAAAAAGTATTAATAATATCATGCAATGTTTTGCCATTTAGGATTGTATCATATTATCATCTCATCCATTCCCCCAGGCATATGGGAGACATTCCTAGCTAATCATGGCCCACTTTTGATTCATTGCTCCTATATCTCTCCTAATTTTTTTAATTAGTCTTAATTGCATTATAAATCATGAAGAAAGTTGATATCTAATTGCTCTGATACTCTGGTAACAATTATATGGGTAAAAGTGAATTTACCCTTATAAGTTAATTATTATTATTATATTAATGAATAAAGGTGGAGAGTAAACGAGCTTTTTGAACTGATTTTTTATAGCAGTGGTAAACAAGCAAATTTTATTTTTTACATAAATTATGAATTACATATTTTTTTTTAATCTAGTCCTTTGATTTTTACTAGAATGTGATAGGAAAAGATTTGTGCAGTGAATCCCAAATAATTTGGTTTAACAATTTTTGTTATTATTGTCGTTGATATAAATAATTACATATTTGTGCAATTTTTTTTTGGAATTTTGTCAATTGAATCTCCTACCTTCCTAACATGGAAAATTCAAATTTTCATTAATTGTTTTTGGTCAATTTAGTCAATGTATTGATTCCAAATAATTTGCAAATGATGAATATACTGTTATTTATTTATTTTTTTCTGATGTGGTGGTTATTATTTGAGCATGTAAAATTCAATGATCAATTTATTACAGTCTGAACTAGTTGACTCTTTGTTATTATTATTATTATTATTATTATTATTATTTTGAAAAAAAAGAAAAGGATTTATCTTGTGGTTATTAAGTCAATGATCAATTTATGAGTTGATTGAATGAAGTAGTTTAGAGATGCAAGTCAAGATGATGATGTTATAATGGAATCATTTTATCATGCTCGGCAACACCACATGATCACATCTTATCTTTGTGAGATTAATGGCCTTGTATATCTCTTGGTCCCCTGCTCCACGTCATCATCTTTTTTTTTTTTCAAAATAAATAACTTTACTAATTTAATATTGTTTCATTTTTTTAATATTTGTTTTTGATGTGACTGGTTATTTATTTATTTTTTTTAATATAAACTTATAACACGCTCTGTTTCTCATTCAATTATTGTTTGACATAAAATAAAATTGCATTTGCATATGCATTCTTAACAATATTTTAAACAAATATAGTTTTTTTAATAAATAGTTTATTTGCTTATATTTTCATAGAAACCTCCAAAAATTTTGCATGTCTATTGAGATGATGATAAAGATGACCTTCGCCATCTAATAATCCATGTCTTTATTCTTTATATATATATATATATATATATATATCTTTTAGAAATTTAAAAATTATTTAGTCGGTGGACATACTTTCTAAAGTTTGGTGTCGAAATAAAGTGTATCTTTAAATATATTGGTGTATAATTAATTTCCCTTAAATTAAATGACTTTTTTATATTAAAATTAAAAAAAAATATGAAAAAAAGGCAATACTAATTACAAACATTTCCAGGGGTGAAAAGTTTAAAAATCCACAATGGACGGTCCTGATTTGATCTCGAGAACAACTGAATGAAGGAAATGATCGGATAACCGGCAGGACAACACGGTTCCAACCGAAAAACTGCACTTCTTTTTTCCATAAACGCCCCTATCAGTTGACCGTCCGATCTAAAGTTTGTTACACGTGTCTTCCATCAGAGCATGAAGCCCATTGCCATTGCTCTTTCCGCCAAACCGCTGATCTTTTTCCACACAAACCCTTATATATAATAACTAAAAAAATTGAAATATACTGGAAATTGTCTTATTTTTCTTAAGAAATGTGGAGGAAAAAAATGAATTTTGATAATTATTTTAGTTTGTATAATTGAACTAAAAGTAATATCTTATTTTATTTTTAATATAAACTTTATGAACGTAAAAGTAGTTAATATATATATATATATATATGAGAATTTATCATCTAAAAACGTTACTAAATTAAATCAAGGGATGCTCATATCTAACGGCTATAATCCATTCAAAAAAAAAAAAAAAATTAAATCATTTGAAAACAGTATTACACAGTGACACACAGTATTTATAAATAGTACATTTGTACAGTATTTATATAAACAATAACTGTTGCATATCATTCAAGGACCGTAAATTAACATCTCTGATTAGCAATTATTTACTTATGTAAAAAAACTTAAATGTTATGGGTTTATTTGATTTGCACTTAGATACAGTGAAGATTGAAGATTATAACACAGTACAAATGCCTGAGTACAACACAAATAGTTGTAATGTTGTTTGTTATATATTTAGTGGGCATAAAAAAAAAATCATATATGTATATATCTATGAATTTTATAGAAAAATTAAAAGGGACGAATGAGTGATTATTTTATTTGATAAGGGTGTAAATGCAAAAGAACAGCAAGGATATAAGAACTGGGGGTTTAAGCAAAGGGGTAGTTTTCAGGGGTTTTGGGATTTGATGAAGAGAGAGAAACAAGGAGAGAGAGAGAGAGAGAGAGAGAGAGAAACAAGGAGAGGAGGGGAAAATTAGGGGTGAAATTGAGGAGAATTTTGGTTCTTTTGATGAGTTTTTGATCGATCAGAGGGTTCTAAAGCGCCCGAATTCCAAGCATGGCCTGAGATCCAATCGTATGATGTGGAAATTTTCCATTTTTTTGAAGATCTGAAGGTGTTTTGGGATTTTATGAGGGTTTTTGTGAAATCAAAGGTGAGGTTGATGGATTTCGTGATGTTACGGGTTGTAATTCTTTGGGTTTTGGTTGGTTTGGTGTTAAATGTTTGATTTTTATATGATCGGTTGTGGGTTTTGGGGTTTCTTCGATGGTTTCTGTGTGGCGTTTGTTGTTTGGGCTGTTTATTATTGATTCAAGATCGGAGATCGCTGGGTTCTGGGGGTGTTTATTTCTATTGAATTGTGCTTCTTGAGATTTTGGATCAGGAATTGATGCTGGTTCATGAGATCTGGGATTCCTGCTTTCCTGTTCTTCACGATGAAAATTGTCTTTTTTTTTCCCGCATACTTCTTAATCATAATTAATGAGGATGAAAATTTCTGAATTTAAAATTCCCGTTTCTGGTTGATCAGGCATCAAAGGTAGAGTTTTGATCTTTTCTTCAACACATGTTTGTTTAACAAAATACTCTGCAATTCTGTTGCTTTTTTTAAACTGATTGAATTTCTTTTCCTTTCTCTGTTTCTAAATTCTAAAATATCAATTTTTAAAAGTAATTTTTTTTTTCTTTGTTGATTTTCATTTGTGCTCTTATAAGGTTAAGGTTGCTAGATCTCGTGATTTAAACACTCTTTTATCATTCATTGGTTTTCCAATCTTTGACAATTCAATTACATTTATTATTATTTTTTCTTTTTCTTTTCATTTATGGTGCACAGTAGGTGCAATGCTTGTTTATGCATTAAGCTATTTGTTCAAAGATCTGATCTTTGTTTGAATGTTTTAAAACATAATTCTGAATCCATAGCCTACATCTTTAGATTCATAGAAAATTCAAATTTTTATTTGTGTTAATGGCTGTTCTTTTATTGCAGGTTGCTTTCACTCTGCCACGCATGGTTGTTCTTTTTCTTGTACACGATGAATTAACATAGTTGTTGACCGTGCGTTTGGATCTGAATAAGGTTTTTTCTTTTCTTGTGTGAATGTTCAAGCTGTTCATAAGTCAATGATGAATTCTATTGATTCATATTCATAGTATGTGTCTTAAGCTATGGTGTCGACAAAACGGTTGGGGTATGGTTTCAATGGCAATCAGTCACCTACCATGCTCCTGGTCCCAAGATCAGCCAAGGTGCTTTTGTGTTATTTGCAGCCATTATCGTCAAATATTCATGTTTAATTTTGGTCTTTGGTTAAACATTTTTCTGGTTCATCTGCAGGGTAAGCGATCTGTCAGAAAGAAATCAAGGGATAATCACACAAATGCAATCGATATGCTTGCGACTATAGCTGCTGATTTGTTATTGGAGAGTGAAAAATCCTTTACTGCACCGGTCATTGGTGGACCATCCAACCCTACCTCAAACGGTACCCTTAAGAAGGAAGACCTCTTTGAAGTGAAGCCAATCAAAGAGGAAGCATTTGACCAGGGAAGTTGCAGTGAGAGTGTATCGGGTTCTAATGGTGGTTGTGCTTTGAAGGAGCACGGAAAGCTCAATTCTGATGTGTGTAGTAAGAATCCTACCCAGAAGGAGTTGATGACAAAGTGTATTAGTGGTGATTGTGGATATCCTTTTGAAAGACATTCTCCATGTTATGCTGAATGCTGGGAAGGTAATTTGGCTGGTGGAATGAGGGCATTGAATCAATGTGAACCGCTGACGAACATGAGTCCCGACATCTGGAAAGGTTTTGGAAACTTGCATTTTGGGGGAACTGATGCAATTGGATTCAAAACCTTCCGCATTGGTTAGCTCGGACAGCAGTGTTGAAGTCCCTTCTAGTGAGGATCACATTCCTCGTAATACTTCCTTCCCTACCGGTTGGTGGGAGGAAAAGCAATTACATTTAGATAGAGATGATGATGATGATGAAAACTGTTCAAGATGTACCCATGGTAGTACAATAACCTCAAAGGTCTTTAGGTCTCACGATAAACAAAATGACAGGATTAAAAAGCTACTAATGTCCAAGTTCAGGAAGGATTCTCGTTTGTCAACAAATCGAGACTTCCCGAACTCTGGTATAGCAATTTTTATTGATTCTATGATATGCTTTCTATGCTACTGAGAAGTTTCCATATGATTGCCAAGCCTTAACTGAAGGTTCCTTTTTTCCCCCTTTATCAGATGTAGATAAGAAGCTGCTCTTTAGCAGTAGGAAAATAGGTTACACTCGCAAAAGGACACAGAGGTATCCTTTTAAGAGGAGAAAGTGTTTCCATCGAGGATTGATGTCAACCTATGATGAGGCAGTTAACTATGAATATATGTCTAACCTGCCTGAAATAAACATGAAGGTTGAAAATTTTGATATGGATGCAAGTTTGCATGAAGGTGCATACTTACCTCATCCATTTGCACTTTCACATAGATGGCACAGTTTTAAAGGTTGTTCCCGTGTTTTTTTGCAGCTAATATAAAATCTTCCAACGTTACTGGACAGAGATCAATACATGAATCAGAAGATTTTCATGGTACACGTGTTTTGACTGCATGTAACAACAAAACTTGTCCCATTTAATTTGGTTTGAGCATATGGTCTGCTAACACTTGTTCTCTTTTGTATGAACAGTAAAACTAAGGATCAAAGTCTTTCAAGGTGCCAGAACTCTTTGTCGAGATTCCTAAAAGTGCTACCGTTGGTTCTCTCAAGGTATCAATTAAGGGCATTTAATTTGGGGAAAATGGGGAAGTGGCGGAAGTGGTCTGACTTCCTCTTATTTTGGTGTTTTTTTGTCCTGAAGTGGAGGGAGAAGTAGACATTTCCTTGTTCCAGTTTGAAGTATCCATTTTAGTAATTTTTTTTTTATTGAACTCTTAGGTCTCATTCCCACTTTTTAATAAATGAACACAAAAAATACTGAAAACAAGAAGTACTGAAAGTGATATTACTTTCCTTCACCACCACTTTCCCGGAAATGAACACCCACTTAGCTTCCTAAATTTGTATTTGTCATCACATGCTACTTGAACTTTTCATCAGTAAAATGAGCACCAATTAAATGACTTTATTTATTTGTTGGCCATGCACATATTTTGCATATTCCTGACTTTTATCAAGCCCATTAGTTGCTGCTAAAAACTGCATGCATATTTGTTATTATGTATTTCAGGTTTTGGCTTTGTGGAAGAGAGATGGCAGTGATTGCATTTTTTTTTTATTTCTTTCACTAAACAATATGCAATGTAGGCCAATGCTTTGGTTTTTTTCCCCATGATCTTTGATATGCAAGAAAGCATAGCTATTTGATGCTTTGCTCTTCTAGCCTAGTTCTTATTTTGTGCATTTCACTTTCAGCATCTCCCTACATTGATTGCCTCATTTCTATTGCAGAGGATGGTTATGGAAGCAGTGACTGCTATACTTAGAGGTGGAATTCATGTTGGTGTTCTCCTGCAAGGGAAGAAGATTAGGGATGATAGCAAAACTTTGTTACAGGCCGGAATTTCTCATGGTGATAAGCTGGATAAATTGGGTTTTATTTTGGAGCCTGATAATGTTACTTTATCTCCTCCTCTGCTTACAAACCATGAAGAGCCTTCCCCGCTTCTTCCTTGTAATGCTACTGAGCCATTAACCAGGTGAGAAAAAACACGATGAACTTTTCCGCACACATTAAGAAATTTTGACACTTTTCCTGATGTACATCTTACATATCTTATTGGTCTTTCTCATGTAGATCACCTTCTGCTACCCCTTTAGCTGATCCATCAACGATCATTGCCCTCCCAGAGCTTCCAAATCCATCTGCAGTAAATTCTCCAGAAAGTGATCATAATTCATTTCACTTTCCTATGGATGTTCCGCTGCAGGATGACCACCAGGACGAAATATCATCAGATTCCCGAGCTCTGGTTCCAGTTCCGGCCACGAACATGAATGCTCTATCCATTGTCCCAATTCAGAAGCCGAAAGCGGCCTGAACATTCTCAGCGCAGGATAAGAAGACCCTTCTCCGTCTCAGAAGTTGAAGCACTTGTCCAAGCAGTTGAAATGCTCGGAACGGGAAGGTGGCGAGATGTCAAAATTCGAGCTTTTGACAATGCCAATCATCGAACATACGTAGACTTGAAGGTACATTATATCTTCACATCAATATCTAAAATTGAAACACATTGGCTTTCAACCATAATACCATCTATACAATGTTTTGAGCTCACAGGACAAATGGAAGACATTGGTGCACACGGCGAAGATAACACCTCAACAGAGGAGAGGGGAACCGGTCCCGCAGGAACTCCTTGACCGTGTGCTCGCCGCTCATGCTTACTGGTCTCAGCAGCAAGCCAGGCTCCCAACCAAACCCTCTCCGGCCGAAGACTGCATGCTAAACTAATCAAGTTGCTCTCCGTTGTCCATTCCGACAACAACTCTTATTGTAAAAAAGAAAACAACACAGTTTCGACAAAACTGGTGAAATCATGAAGGTTAGAAAAGATTGGTGGTGTGTTTGTAATATTCTTCTCTTCACTAAAAATTCTCAAAGCTGAGGTTCTCTCCCTCCCTCCCTATACAGCATTAAGGAAGGGGGTTTTTCTTCTTGGCTTTTTTGTACATGTTCATCCTCCTGCTTGCAAATAAGAGAATAAACACTGCTTTCATTGACAGCATTGATTCAATTGCTTCTTTCTTTTATGAAATTTACAGGGTGAAAAATGCAAAAAATAAAAACAAAATTCACAGGGGTATATATACAAAATTTTATATTTATTCAGCAAAAAAAAATATGAAAAATGTTTTTGCACCAATTATCAGGGAAAAAGATTATTTAAAATTATGGTTTTATAGAATCTCAGTTTTTTATATTATATATAATTTGAACTTTTTGCAGGGGTTTCAATGTAAAGTAAAACACATATCTATTTCTCTATCCATCATCCCTAATAATCTCTCCATCGCCGGAGAGACGCCATTGAAGAGCTCTTGAGCTCATTCATGGCGATGAAGCCCTAAAAATCTCTGCTTTCTCTCTGTGGATTGCTCTCCATCTCGTCTCACAGCTCTAATGAATAGCCCCATGGCTAGTAGAGTTGTCACCGTCCGTTCCTTCGTTCGGTCTTCTCTCTTCTCCTCCCACTACCATCCTCCCACTATCTTCTCGTCTCGTCCTCTGCCTTTAATCCATGCAAACCTCTTATTCCGGCGTGGTCTCAGCCTCGTCGACTCCGTTCTTCAGGAACTGAACGCCATTCGCGCTGCCAAGCTTGTTCGCGTGACTAACAAGTATAAAGATCTCTCCTTTTTCCTTTCATTTTGTGTGGATTGTCTTTTGAATGGCTTGTTTGTGTTTGCAGAATGGGTTTTCCGAGTAACAAAGAGTTGGTTGATGATAAAGTTGAGAAGAGAGTGTTGCAGAGAGGGTTGTTGCTTGAATTCCGGAAGGACTCTCAGAAACACTTGCTCGCTGTTGCTCAGAAGCCTGATGGGAAGAAGAATTGGATGGTTTTTGATCAGGTCTTTTTAGAAACATCTCCACACTGCCGCCTCTTGAATAGGTTGCTAGGTGTTTGATTTTTGTACATGCTGCTGCTCAACTTTCTTCTTGTTTTGATGTTTTTTCTGTTGTTTTTGGTGTCAGAATGGTGTTACTTCTTCAATTAAGCCGCAGCAAGTTACCTACATAGTGCCTGGTATTGAAGATTTTAACCATGAAGATATTGCTGATTTTATTAGAAAAACTCGTGATCTCTTGGTCAGTAGTATCATTGATTGTGAATGCTTTGTTTCTTACGTTCGTGAATTATGATTAGGTTTGCGCATTGTTTTGATGTCTATTGTAGGACCCTGCAATTTTGGAGTTTGCTTGGGAGGAGCTTTTGGAGAAGAACAAGTCAGTGACTGCTGAGGAGTTAGCGGAGGTATAGTTTTTGGTGGTCTTCCATGTTTGTTGTTTTACTGGGCTTGTTTGAATACCAATGCCATAAGTTTTCTTCAGATTCTATATGGTAGCAGGGATCCTCTTGAAAGCTACTGTTCTCATCTCTTGCTGTCGGAAGATGATGTCTATTTTACGGTCTCTGAGTGCAAAGGATCTTATACTGTTTATCACCCTCGGCCTTCTGTTCTGGTAGGTTAAATTTGCACAGTTGTTTTCTGTCAGCGATCAAACTAGGAAGATTATGTTTAGTTTATGACAATTGTCATCAATATGGTACACGATAAATTCATCCTGACAGTGGGCAGGATAGAAACCATGTCATAAGTTGTGATGTGTATTTGAAATGTATCAAGTTTGGTCGAAATAGATTTGTTTTGTTATATTTGTTAGGTTGAAGAACTTCTAAAGAGAAAGTGCTTGAAGGAAGCTTCAGAGAAGGAGCTTGAAGAATTTGTGCAGTTATTAACATCTGCAAAGTCAAAGCCTCCATCCTCTAGACCTCCTAAATGCTCTTGGTTGTCAGAAGAAAAAATTGAAAGGAAGATTGAATGTCTTGAAGCTTATGCTGTTGACACATTCACTACTGATGAACAGAGGCAGACGGCGGGAATGGTAATTTGTACGATTAGTGATATGAATTAAATCACTTGCATTTTTATGTCCTTGATAATTGTTTTCTCTGACATGGGATACTTAACAAATGATTAATAGCGGGGTGGGTTTTTAAATCATAAATATTTGGTAATAGGATTTTATTTAATTTATGCGAGTGTAAATTTTTTATGGGGATAAAAGGTATTTTATCAAATATTAAAGATACTTCTATGCATATAAAATGAATTTTCAAAGTTAATACTTCTGACTGATTGACTCGTATTTAGCCAATTGCTATCATTATAGGTACTTAAAGCCATGGGATTACAAAAGACTTCATCTGCTGCTATGAACCTCCTCATTGATATCGGATATTTTCCAGTACATGTCAATCTTGACCTCATAAAGTTCAACATACAAACAAAGTATAGTGATGAACTTTTATCAGCTGCTGAAAGTCTTTTGACAGTTGCGTCTGATCCAGATAAGGTACAAGCTTGAGATATATAAATATATGCACTTTTAGTTTTCCGTCTTGCCTTCTCTTGTGCATGTGGTGTATTAAGTTCATGTTTGGGTGAGTTGTCCTTAGGCTAACAGGAAGGACCTTACATTCTTGAAAGTCTATGCCATTGATGTGGATGAAGCTGATGAGGTATGTATTGGAAACTGTTGTCATTTTCATAAATGATGTAGCATGAATTCTTTTGTCTTTTTGTTTGAATTGTTTGCTTATTGATGTTGTTTGGGTGTTTTATGCACTATTTGTAATATAAAATTGATGATGCAGCTTGATGATGCTCTAAGTGCAACTAGGTTGCAAGATGGTAGGATAAAAGTCTGGATACATGTAGCTGATCCTTCCTGCTTAGTTCAACCTCACAGCATAATTGACAGGTGACTTAAATTTCATGAAAATCAATAAACCATACTGGCAGAACTTTTAACTGCTGTGTTGGTTGTATAGGGAGGCATTGCGACGCGGAACATCCATTTTTCTACCAACGGCTACTTTTCCGATGTTCCCTGAGAAGCTAGCCATGGAAGGTATGAGTTTGCAGCAAGGAAATTTGTGTAAAGCTGTCAGTGTATCCGTCATACTGCACCAAGATGGAAGGTATGTAGTGGCTATCATTTTGGTTCCATAGTCATTCATTAACATTTCTTGACAGTGCTCAAAGTGAATTCTTCTCTAAGGCAATTTTATCCATGTGTGGATATTTATAGCATTGCAGAGTACACCATAGACAATTCAATTATTCGACCAACCTACATGTTGACGTATGAGAGTGCATCTGAGTTGCTTCAATTGAACTTGGAAGAGGAAGCTGAACTCCGGATTCTATCTGAAGCTGCTGCACTTCGCTTGGAATGGCGTCGTCAGCAGGTTGTACTTCCAGTCCATAGCTTTGTTATTTATTGCTTATCTTCATTAAGAAAGCATGCATTATCTCAAGTGGAACTTGCAATGTTGAAACTTTGACTTATTGGCGAATGTTGTGATGTTTATATTACTTTGTAGTTACTGGTTCTGGTCAAAATTATAGTTTCATAAAAATAATAGTTGTTCCCTCTGTCTAGGAAAGATGGATGGTTTTTGCTTTCGTCTTCTCTAACCAATTTGTAAGCTGACATTTCTTTGGCCCACCAACTTTACTCAAATCTCACTCATTGATTTCAAAAAGGATTTATTATTGAGCTGAAAGCAAGCTGGAGTTGGTTTTTTTTTTTTGTTTAACAAGATTATTTGTCTAACGATAGGAAAAAAATATCTCAGGGTGCGATAGACACAGCGACAATAGAAACCCGTATTAAAGTTTCTGATCCTGATGATCCTGAACCATCAATCAGTCTATACGTCGAAGATCAGTCAGATCCTGCAATGCGGCTTGTCTCTGAAATGATGATATTATGCGGGGAGGCCGTAGCTACCTTTGGTTCTTGCAACAACCTTTCCTTGCCTTATCGAGGGCAGCCACAGTCAAACATCTCAGCATCAGCATTTTCGCATCTTCCAGAAGGACCTGTAAGAAGTTCTGCCTACGTCAAAATAATGCGTGCAGCCGAAATGGATTTCAGAAAGCCTTCACGGCATGGCGTTCTAGGTGTTCCTGGTTATGTTCAGTTCACATCTCCCATTCGTCGATATCTTGATCTTCTTGCACATTACCAGGTTCGTTATTGAAGCTGCATGAAATTATTATCTGCACTAATACTTGTCACATGTGAAACTAATTGAACAAATGTAAATTGTTCCCACTGTTCACCATGGTTATGATCAGGTTAAAGCTTTTCTTCGGGGAGAACCCCTGCCATTTTCGGCCGGTGAGCTGGAAGGGATGGCATCTATTGTAAACATGCATGTTAGAATGGCCAAGAAGCTCCACAACAGCAGTTTACGGTATTGGTTGCTGGAGTATTTGAGAAGACAGCCCAAGGAACGGAAATATCGGGCTTTGATTCTTCGATTCATCAAAGATCGTCTTGCAGCATTGCTTTTGGTGGAGGTAAGTGTATAATTCTTTGAAAAAGTAATTGCTGTTCTTGATGAGAAGGCGGTAACTTGCGATTGTCCCCGTCATCGTTCATACGTATGACCTGTTTGCAGGTAGGAGTTCAAGCTTCTGCCTCTGTCTCAGTTGGAACACAAATCGGTGATGAAATAAAAGTTGTCATCGATGAAGCTCATCCCCGTGACGACATTCTCACTGTTAGTGAAATCTGAAGGGATCAACCGATAATTCCATGTGAAAATTGCAATGTCTTTGAATTGTATCAAGCCGTGAATCTTGTTCAAGTATTCGCGTATTCTGAAAACCGGCAGCTGAAGCTTCATCAAGGCATTTACGCGAACATGAGTTTTCGCCCGACCGATATGTTTGCTTCCATCCTGCAGATCAATATTTTGTGGGACAACAAGATTTTGCATTGTGATTTCAAGTTACTGGATCATCATCAAATTGATATCTTATACCATAATAATAACCTTCAGATTTAATACACAGTTCACTGCATTTTTCTTCTGCAATTGCTGAAAATTATGCTGCAAAACTGATTGAAATCATTTCAGAAATATTAATATTTTGTGCCCAAATTAATAAAAGAAAAAAAAAATTATCTCATTACTTCCAAAGTGGTTTGTTTTGCTCATTATGGCTATAATTTTCCATCAAATACAACCATTAAAACAACCTTTGAGTGTTCTTCAAGAGTTTCATTTCATGCATTTCATAATATCACAAAATCAAGTTATCCTTTCCATAATTTCATGTGATCATTGTTATTTATACCACACCATAATAACTCAAATTTTAACTCTTTTTTTTAATTTAAAATCATATATATATATATATATAATATTTATTAAAAAAAAAGAGAATTTTATTAAAGAGGAGGGTTGGGAGGCAACCGAACCCAAACCAAACAAACCCAACCAATTAAAAAGGGTCACATGGTGCTGGTTGGGTTGGTTCCACCCTTCCAGACTGCAACTCAAACCTTCTCAACCTTTTGACTTTTCTCTGCCCTTTTTGACTTTAAGCTTTTACTTTTTGTCATGCCACGTGGCTACACTAACCATCTTTCCTCACGTGCCACGTGGACTTTCATGACTGTGACTCTTCATCCGCCAGTCTCATGTTTTTTAACTAACCCCTCAATAAATTCCAATATTTTAATATTTATCAGTCATTTTCATTAATTATTTTTTTTTTTTAATGAAAACATACATCAACCGAGTACACAAGGACTGAGAATTAATTATTGAATCCACACACTATCAATCACAATGAAAAAATTGTGCTGCGAGCCTGCACCCACAATCAGTGATCCATTACAATTATTATTTCTAACGAGTTTTGAACTCGAGACCTTTTGAATGTTTCACCTTTATTTTTCGTAATAAGGTCAAATACCAATAGGTTATGAGTTTTTTTGGTGCAGATTTATTCTTCTAACGTACACATTTTTTACCCATTATTTTATTAATAAAAAAATTCAGCTCATGTTCATCCCTCGGAAAAAAAAAATAAAGAACTAAAAACAGTCAAACCGATGAACTATGATAAAATAACATTACAAAAATGAGGACAATATGATTCAAACAGTCAAACTCATTCCCATCCTCCCTTCTGTTTTTCTCTTCCATGCACCAGCAGTCAGTTCTTTGAATTCAGGACGTTTTGTTTGGCCTAAATTTGCATCAAACTCTAAATTATGATATTCCCATATTTATTTATTTATTTATTTATTTTTATGAAATATATACAAGCTAGATGTTAAGAACATACATAAGCATAGAATTTTTACATTAACACATCTCACCTTCACCGTGTGTGAGTTAAAGTTCAAATTCATTAATGTTCAAATAAACATTAATGAATTTATTATTTCAAAATTTGTTCAAATAAACAGACAAAAAAATCATTTATTATTTCAAAATTTGTTCAAATAAACATTAATGTGCATATATATATTTATATATATATATATATATATATAGTAAAAGGATATATTTTATGATTAGAAAAATAAGTAACATTATTTTTAAAAAAAAATCAACCAACATATATCTTATTTTTTTCAAAAAAAAAAATTTAAAACATTTTAAATACATTCATTTAATATGGTCAAAAACCATAAGGGAGCCCAAAAAACACTTATTTCAGACTAATTTAAAACTCAGACTTATAAAAACCAGGTGGATCAAATAAAAAATATATTTTTATTTATAACTTTGGTAGTTAGACTATTATTAGAGTATATCACAAAAGTAATTAAATCCATCTAACGGTCATTAACTTCACCAGAATGCATTAATTACACTCACTGCCATTCTTTTGTCTTTTTCCCGCCTCTCTCTCTATATAAACCCCTTTCCTTCTTCTCCATCGATCTCATCCTTCTCTAATGGCGTTCCTTTACCTCCAAGCCCTAACCCTAACCCTAACCCTAATGTCTCTCCTCATCGTCCTCTCCACGGCCACCAGCAGCATTCCCGATGTCTTCACCACCGGGCCATGGCAATCAGCGCACGCCACCTTCTACGGCGGCAACGACGCGTCCGGCACAATGGGTACGTTCCACTTGCCCTAAAAACCCCAATTTTCGGTTAAAATCGAAGTAAAAATCACATATTGGTGATGAGATTTATGGGATCTCAGGAGGAGCGTGTGGATATGGGAACCTTTATAGCCAGGGGTACGGCGTGGAGACGGCGGCGCTGAGCACGGCGTTGTTCAACGAGGGGTTTAGCTGTGGCGCTTGTTTTGAGATCAAGTGCGTCGATGATCCTCGGTGGTGCCGTGGTGGGAATCCCTCGATTTTCATCACTGCTACCAATTTCTGCCCGCCTAATTACGCCCTTCCTTCTGATGATGGTGGTTGGTGCAATCCTCCCCGGCCTCACTTCGATCTCGCCATGCCGATGTTCCTCAAGATCGCTGAGTATCGCGCCGGAATCGTCCCCGTCTCTTACCGCCGGTGAGCTCCTTTTCCCTCTTTCTCTCTCTGTTTCCCTCCTTTTTGGGAAGACGATGGTTGTTGAATTTCTCATTTAAGTCCCCATTTTTTTCAAAAAAATTTTAAAAATGGTGATAATGGTTTTTTTTAATTGCATTTATAACCCCGTAAAATTATGTTGGCCTTTTCATATTATTCAAGATTATAGATAGTTTGTTATTTGTTTTTAATATATATATATATTAAAAAAATAATAAATAAATCATACATAATATTTATGTATGTACTTGGCAAAACATTAATGTTTATGTACAAATTCATGTGGTAAAAAAAAATTTAAAATTGGTTTGATTCATTTCTTATTTTATTATATAAAAGTTTAGCAATGTGATTAAAATGAAATAATAATAATAATAATAATAATAATAATAATAATAATAAAAACCGTAATTCAGGAAAAAGAGAAAAGGTGAATAAGCAATTATACACTTTTGCAAGGGTATGTCTGCAAATTTCTCTAAATTTAAAATCTTTTTAGAAAAAATGGCCAGGGAGAATTTTCAAACTTAGCAAGGGGTAAGAAGCAAAAGACAGTCCTGGTATTTTATCATTTAGACCCCTGAAACTGATTAAAATTATTTGCAATTAAATACAAGGGTGCCATGCAAGAAGGAAGGAGGCATAAGGTTCACTATAAACGGATTCAAGTACTTCAATCTGGTTCTAGTAACAAACGTAGCCGGTGCCGGAGACATAAGTCAGGTCAGTGTGAAAGGATCAAGCACTGGTTGGATGCCATTGTCGCGAAACTGGGGCCAAAACTGGCAATCCGATACCGTGCTCGTCGGTCAATCTCTCTCTTTTCGAGTCACTGGCAGTGATCACCGCACCTTAACATCCTGGAACATCATCCCTTCTGATTGGCAATTTGGTCAGACATTCTCCGGCGACAATTTCAAGGTTTGATCCTCATCTATTATCATTGGTGTCTTATATAAGTTTTAGTATGTTGGCACCAATTTGCTACTAAGTTTTAACTCAAGAAGTTGTGTGTGTGTGTGTTTTGGAGTTTGGTTTGGTGTTGTGTTTGTTAAGTGAAAAATTGGAGGTGGTTGAAGTGGCTGCAGAGTAAAGGAACAAAAAGAGTGTGGCCCGCAGCTACTCTAATACTAAGTTTTATAGATGTTTTCATGTTTTTTATATATATATATATATGTATGGGAATCTAATTGTGTTAAAAAGGGTTTGAATTCTTATGGATGTGTTTGCTTCCATTATCTGTGGACTTCTTATTTAAAGGAAAAAAAATTCGAGAATAAAGATTACTGAATATATATATATATATTCAATAAAAGTGAATAAAAGTATCACGGTATCACCACCCTTGTACCTGGAGAGTTGGTATTTCATTTTTATCCGAAATTGAAGATTAGACTTAAAATGTTTTTAAAAAGAACAAAAATATAATCAATGACAGATAGAGGTTTTTTAGGTATAAAGTGTATGTGTGTATCAGATATAAGTGGCACTAGGAACATTTGTGGTTTTAGGATTTACAAGGATATAGAAGGAAAAAAAATTCTGAAACTCTTTGTTCCTTTTCCTTCCTCCAATTTACCTAAAGCATCAAACAGTAATCTTAGCATAAATTGCATCTCATAATATTTTAACCACTACACTGTAAAAACTCATGCTATGTACATAGTCATCTGTACCATCATACAGCGGAATGTGTGAATATATTTGTGGCACAAATTAAACCAGAGAAGCCACACACATTTAATAAAAGCTTTGACATGCCTCTTTTACCTACTATAATTATGTAAATACATTAGAAGCACTTCAATAATCAAGATGATTAGATCCTATGAAACTTACTTGGAAAGAAGGTACTCAGAAACTTGCTTGCTAATTACTGCATAAAAAGTTGAAAAGGCTCTTAATTGAAAAGTGTTCCATGAAAAAAAAACCATTGATAATGACATGAAAAATGGAATGTAGAAGATGATTAGAAACAACAATTGACTTTGATGTAATTGTTATTACTTGGATAAAATTTGTTATCCATCATCGTATCGTAGTTTTCTTCTCTTAGCATATTTAAGAGACTTTATTTGCTTCAAGAGGTATTGGACAAGCTCCTTTAAAGAAGCTCTCCTTCCCTCTTTATTATTCCATAGTTCCGGAACTACATATCTTGCAATTGCATTGTACTCATTCATCTCCAACAAGGCAGTTTCGACAGCCTTGTATACTTCCTCACCCCAGTCATTTTTCAGTTTTTGTAATTTCTCGTCATCTTCATCCAAAATTTGCTGCAACAAAAAAAAAAAAAATTAAAGGTGCTGAATACAGGGACAATGCTCAAATCCGGTCAGTAGAGTAAACACTTGACATGGGTTTCAAAATGACTTAATAGAATTCAAAGGTTCATGGAATGAGATACGTACTTGAGGATATCCATCTACCATGACAATTTTAAAAGGATGCCAACTTGAATCACAGATGTTTTCCTGCCACAAAGAACAAAGTCGAGTGCCTTTCATGCTAGATTCCTCGTTTGGATATCTTTTAAAGCATGCATCCCGGAATGGCTTATCATTAAGCTCACCCATACTCTTTATTCCAATCACACTACGGTGATTTAATGTGTCCTTCAAACCCTGATAGAAACATAGCAACTTGAGATAAATAATTTCTGATATGAATGTGTTCGCTTTCTTGGATTTAAGCTTTTTAAAAACACACACTCTGTAGGATAGTGAGGCGACACGATAGATTTCTGTGAAATAATATGCATTCACATAATATTACTCTTGTATTTCAGAAGAGAAGCTGATGAATAAGGCTCTTACAATCATTAATTCCTTGCGAGCTTCCTGTAGCTCAAAATTGCTCATCCGCTCTTTTAGTATGAGAATGTTAAGAAATTCCTGTTTTTCTTGTTCTCCGATGCATTCATTGGTCTTCTTAAAAATCAAATCATTAACATCTTCTAAATAGCTCAGCTGTTGCAAATATCCTTTGGTTGTGTTTTGGCTACTTCTTGCCTGCATTTTTAACTTGACAGAAGAGAAAAAGTGTGTGCTAGTGAGTTCATTATGATGCCTTTTTTTTTCTTTATCATAGCATGCAGAAAGGGTATGAATAAGGTCAATAATTAAGCTTGAGTTTTTCCCAAACTAGACAATAAAGAAAATTTGTTAATTTAATCATTGAACCTCCGGAGAATATTGCAAGTAACTTGGCTCAAGGAAAAAAAAATGATAAAAATGACTTGTATTGTCAAAATATATTAGCTTAACTCACAAATGAATCTTCATTGTCCACATCTCGAATTTCCTTTTTCTTGGTCTTGAGTTCCTTCCTTAGAGAAGCCACTTCAAGCTTAAGCTTTTCATTCTCTATAAAAATTTTAAACAAATAATTATTTTTGGCTAATAAGAGAATGCAAGAAAGAGACAAAGAATGACCACACTTTGTATAATTAACAAAATGAAGATGGTTCATCAGTTGCTAATCACAAAATAGTCGACATCTTGAATGATTATTTGTAATATTAGCAACATTGTTTCACTTTCATGGTTAACAATGGATTCATCTAGCTAATGTTGATCCCAAAGCACAGGACATGCCAATTTTTTTACTCTAACAGCAAGGCACTTAGACAGAATAGCATTTCAATCTAAACATAGTCGACACCTTGAATGATTATTTACAACATCGGCAACATTGTTTCCATTTCATAGTTAACAATGGATTCATCTAGCTCATGCTGCTCACAAAGTACAGGACATGCCAATTTTTTTACTCTTAACAGCATAGCATTCAAACAGAATAGCACTTCAATCTAAAAGTAGTTGAGACCTTTTGAGTGATTATTCATAAAATTAGCAACATTGCTTCCATTCATACTTTTAACATCGATTCATCTAGTTCATGCTGATGACAAAATACAGGACATGCCAATTTTTTTACTCTAGCAGCAAAGCATTTAGACAGAATAGCACTTCAATCTAAAAATAGTCGACACCTTGAATGATTATTTATAATATAGGCTACATTGTTTCCATTCCATAGTTAACAATAGATTCATCTAGCTCATGACGATCACAAAGTATGGGATTTAGTATTTACCTGCTACATGTGCATTAAGCGACGAGCTAAGATTATCACACTTGCATTCTAAATGGTGCAAGTGTTCATTCTTGGCATCAACCTCATGGATGAGCCTCTTCACAAGTTTGTTTGCTTCCTGTTCTTGTTCTACTTCCATGAAACACATGAACACACACAGTTCACAAACTGCACCACCATCAACAATGAGCACATTAAACATACAATATCACAATGCACTCTCACAATCAATTCATTTTAACTGTTCAAATACAATATTGATTCTATATAAGACCTCAGAATTTGTTAGCAATTCCACTAAAATCTCAATCCATTCAATTGTCTAATTGAAACAAACACCAAAAAAGAAGGAAATAGGAATGAGATTAGCTCACCAAGTGCAGCAAGACAAGGAGGGGATTAGATTTTTGCTGTTTCAATTGAGTCTGTGAACAAAACCCTAGAAAACAAAAAAAGGATGAGTAATTGAATTTATTGGTTCCATCTGCCACCATTGGAATAAACTAACCACTGTCAAAAAAGGATTTTTACCAAACCCCACCCACCCCAAAAATATCTTGAGTAATTGTTACCCTTTTTTTTATTTTAAATATTTTTGTTTGTTAGGTGTGTAATAATAATTATATGAAATATGTGAAATTTTAATGCAGACAACAAGGATATGTAAAATATTTCTTAAGTTTTAATCATTATTAAAAAAATAATAATATATAAAGTTTAGTGAAAGTACCTTACTCAGTGATAGGAGAGGTGAATTCTTCTTCTTTGCTCTTATGATTGCTTCTTGAAAATCTACTTTTGCTTGTGACCTTTGTTTAGTTTTAAAGGTTTGGAGGTATTCAAGCTTGAATTTTTCAGTCTCTGAAGCATGAATTGGTTTTTATTCATGTGAATTACTTGCATAAATTGTTTGAGTTTATTTGATGAATAGACTTGCCAACAGATTCTATTATACCAGATCTTGTTCTTTTCTTTACTGCACTAAACTAGCAAATATGAACTTCTTTGGTTTACTTGTCAACTGATTTCTTTATATCTAATACTTTTACAGTTACAATGACATGCTTAGAAATAGAGGCAGTTAACAGGGCAACAAATAGCGGAATTCAGCGTCGTAAGGCTGTATTTCCACTGATTTTATCAATGAGGCCTTTGTATTTCCATTGAGGCACTCCATTACCGAACATTTCAGTGATGCAGATCTTGGTAGCTGACTGTATATCCATTCTAACAAAGAGACAACATCATCAGCAAAGTCTTTCATATGCCAATGCAAGAGCTTCGGCATGAAGATCTTCTTCTTGTTTGTGATACAAATTGAAGCTTCTAAGTACTCCACTTTGGCTCTTTCCAATTCATTCACCACATCCTCACCAGTATACACTCTCAACTGTAATCAAATTTTTTGTTGAATGTACAATTAGACAATGTAATCTGAAAATTTTTTCGGCATTTTTTACTTACCGCAGGTGAAGACCAATTCCCTCTGCATAGAGCAAATGTGACATTCGGTTCAGGGTACCCGAGACCGTATTTTCTCCATGATTTTGCGTCTTTTCCATTCATGGAGGAATTCCTGAGAATGAAATGCTCAATCGCCAAAGCATTCAGTACTATTCCTCCTACATTCACCGCAGCCTTGTTCAGCAATGTCAGCAGTTTTTCTGAAGTCTGAGGTAATCCGTGTTGCAGAAATGCCTGAAAATTTCAGCAAATTTAATTATTCCTGAAAACTTTGCCTTTAAATCATGCCTTTTTTATTTATTTGTTTGTGAAAGTAGATTACTTTACATGCATTATGCTTGCATTGTAGATGTTGATCCAGAATGCTAGCTTTTGCTTGTAAGTCGAAACAATTCAATTCAATGTCTTGAAGTTTATCAATCAAAATCCTGAAACAAATCAATGAGATCGATCAGTATCCATTGGCGTCAATTCATGGACATGCAGTCAAAACATATATTTATACTTACTGTACTCTTGCAATGTCTGCAACACACAAGTAAATACGATTCGGATCGAAAGAATTTCTAGTTAGTTGAATGCAGTTCTTGTAAAATCCGATGTTTCTCGTCGTTCCATCAATGTCTAACACTTGCATTGGATCAGATTTGCAGGGCATGAAGCTTCTTGAGTTTATGCAGGAGATAGTGAGCCTGGGAACAGATGATATCTCACAGTCGAGTTGGTTTCCCGGTCGGTGGAGCTTGTGGAAAATGCTGATCAAGCTCTTGATGAGTTCTTCGGACATTTTGTTCGGTGTATCGATTGACTTCTCTTCGACTTGTTGACTCGGAATTGTCACAAGATCTTGTGAAGTTTTTCCCAAACAACAGAAATAGTTTTTCTGCTGTTTTCTCTCTTGAAACAAACAAAGCTTCAAATCTTCAACTCTTCTTTCCAAGCAAATGATCTCTTCTTCAACAATGGCTAATTCAGCAAGGAGCACCTGCAACTGTGGACAAATTTAAGCGGAAAACATCGAAGAAATCGCTGAACATTTTTTGGAGTTAATTTGAGTACCTGAGCTGGAATTACAGAAGAAAGACATGAATGACAAGATGAATGAGAAACAACCAGAGGTTCATGTATTGCAAATCTCAAGAACCTATTCAATCTTTGTTCTCTATCAAGAACAGCTTGTAATTCATTGACTTGAATCTCAAGATCAAGTTTTTTTCTGTGGTATTGATTGGTAGACATTGTTATGGAGGAGTTATAAGGATTGGAAATTAAAGTTTGGATTGAATATTGAATATATAAGATTGAAGAAGAGGTGGTGGTGTTTGACATGGTAGTCCCATGAGTTGTTTCACCTACATTCATGCACGTAGTGGTATAAACAAGGATTGTGTGAGTTTCTTAATCACTTGGACGGTTGGAGTTATAACCAAAACTTTCATGAGAACTTTGACAATCTTTTCTTTCTTTCTTTCACTTGTGTTTCTTTCTTTCTATATATTATAAAGCTTTCTGTCTGCCTTTCATTTGTGTTTCTTTATATATATATATATAATAAAGTGAATAAGCCGCTTATCTCAAGCAATAATCTAAGAAAAAATTGATCTATCGATCTCTCACGGAATAAAAGAAAAAATTTCCGTCTCTAATGTGTGTGATTTGTTTTTTCTTTTTTTAATAAAAATAGATAAACAATGAAAAATATATTAAAGAGAAGTAAAAAACAATTACAGGAACATAAGATGTTAGAGTATGTATATAGACAAATATATAATGCGCGACAAAGAGTTTAGTCATGTAAAACCCCTAGAAAATGGTTAGAAACTTTGAAGTGGGGGAGTATAAATATATATGTATCATTTATTATGCTGTCATTTATCTTCATGACAGATCCATATGTTACTGTAGTGCTTCTATATTGCTTAAATTCTATGATTTGGTCTTATTAGGTACCTAACCGTAATGGTTGAGGTTTGGTTTTTCTAGATGAGGACTTGAAATTGTCACACTTGGGGGCTCCTTATTCATATTATTTTATGTAGTATTTGGCGGGAAAAAAATCACCGCATATTTAATTAGTATAATTTTTTTATTTATTTTGATTCTAATTAAAATTAATTATACATTTTAGTCTTTTATTACACAGGATTTGAAGAAATGAAGTTGGGGAATTTTGAGTCAACAATAGAGGTTCTCCTCTAATCAAGAATTTGATTGAAAATCTCTAACACTCCAAATTAATAATGGCGCTATGTTTAGATAATTTATTTAGATAGTTATTTTTTGAAAGTCTTTCTATTTAAGTTTCTTTCTTTCATGATTATTGAATAAATATTTTTATTTTCTTTTAATATGTAGTTCATCCGGTCCATATTAGTGTCCATTAACAAATGTTTTCAACCTGTTTTAATTTAATTTAATTTTATTTTTTGTAATGGTGTCATCTGGTCTATTGCCATGCAATTAATAATGAAAAAAAAAAAAAGAAAATTGTGTTGTGTTTGACCTTTGTCAAGTTCCATATAGATATAATAGTATAAATAAATAAATATAGGAACTCAATGTACTTGATAAAAATAAACATTCTTTAATGAATTGTAATTTATTTATTTATTTTTAAATAAAACCTACTAAGATATTTAATTAATCTTTGTTCAATTCTTCCTATTTATTTTATTGGTACGGTCTGATATATCAAAATCATTATGATCAAATAAGTTAGCAAATTAATGTTTTATACGCATAACTAACATTAGTTGGGTGAAGATTCCTATTTGGCTCTATGTTAATATAAAACCTTAATAAAAACAATTAAATTCAATTAATTAACATTAAACAACCATAGCCCGGTGTTGTGGAATATTACAAGGATGGTGAATGAACTGGCTCTAGGCCAAATTTCTGGGTTGATAATACTCTCCCCTCCATGGTTGTATGACAGTGAGATTTATTAACTCGATTTGCTCCATGAAATAACTTTTTGGATAATATGACTCTAATTATACGGAGTTAATAAATTTTTAAGAGATCGTACTGTAGTACAGCAACTATATTTACCCGTCTCATAACACTTTATTGTGGATAGTGTTTGTCGTGTTTATAAATAATTAACATCAGGTGGAAATTAACTAATATTGAACTAATTAACTTATTTTAATAAGTTATTTTAATTCATAATTTAAATGCACGTTTTCAAATTTGTTCAATTTGCGTCCATTGATCAAACACTACCAAAGTTGGCAACTTTATAAAATATATATATATATATATATCTAAATAAATAAAAATAAATTAATAATAACGTTAGGTTTTTTTATGGCGGCTTAACGGTGGAAAAGACGCCGTTAAAGTTCCCGTGAAGGTACGTTATCTGCCACGTGGAACTACACGACAAAACCTCCGACAATACGTACTTCAAAAATTAACCGTTTTCTTAAGCAGCCCCCTGAAAAGATATAAAATTACAACAACGTCTTTCGATTTGTTTCATAAAAACCCCTGAACTTTTAACTATTTCGCTCCCCTCCAGCCCTGCTTCTGCTTCTCTGTTTCTCTTCGATGAAGTGCTTCTACTTCCCCGGGCCGGAGAGGGACGAAGGTGGATCGATTGTGGCGAGGATCCCGTGGGTGAGGTCCCTCAGCATGGCGTCAGGTGGGGTTGAGTCGAGGCGGTCGGATTCCGAGCCGGCGATGGATTGGAGGAGAGAAGATGGGCTCAGAGCTTTTGGATTTGCGGAGCTGAAATCGGCGACGAGGGGGTTTAGCCGCTCGTTCATTATCGGAGAGGGAGGATTTGGTTGCGTTTATAGAGGTGTTGTTTGTGTTGATGATGAGAAGACGATGGATGTCGCAGTGAAACAGTTGAATAGGAATGGATTACAGGCAAGATCTACTTCTTTTTCTTCAATATCTTGGGGTTTTCTTGCTTTTTTTGAGCTTGATTTCATGAAATTGTTTTTTTGAACTTTTTTTAAGTGTTTACTGTTCTCTTCATCTGAAAAAAACCAATCTTTTGACATTATGTTTTGAATGTGCTTCCATTTTTTGCTAAACTTTTGACATTATCTTTTGAATATTCTTCCTTTTTTTGTTTTATGGGGAGCTTTGCATTGCTGGTGGATTTGGGATTGGATTGATGTGCTCTGTATGGAGAAAAGTAAAATAAGTACAAGAGTGAACAGCTGAGTTTGTTGTGTTGCCAAGGAATCATTCAAAAAGTAATTTTGGAAAGCATTGTAATTGTGTTTTTCTTTGGTAGTCATTGTGGTGTCAATTCTAAGTTTCTAACTTTATGCTTGTTAAACTCTTAATGTGATTTGTGTATAAAATGGTAAGAAAAAAAAAATAACAAGGCAAGGATTTACCCAGTGATTTGTAGAAGTAGATAACCACATAAATCTCATTCTTTTTATATTATGGAATGCTAGATTTTGATGCATTGTTTCAGTTACATAGTAAATCTTATGCCTGAATGGCTATTGTGTATCTCTAGTGATTGTTTATCTTCTTTGATGAACATAGATGACTACATGAAAATTTTGATATTTTTTTACTGTGAAATGCTTGTTTTTGGGAGCATTGTTCTAGTTTCATAAGAAATCTTTTGTCTTAAAATGATGTTAGTTATTACATTATTTGCAATCCTTACGATTTTCTTACCTTGTTTAGCTCCTTTTAACTTTCTAGTAATCAGGGGTATAAGGAATGGATTACAGAAGTGAATTTCTTGGGTATAGTCAAGCATCCCAACCTTGTAAATTTAGTGGGTTATTGTGCTGAAGATGATGAGAGAGGCATTCAAAGGCTTTTGGTATATGAATTAATGCCTAACCGAAGCTTGGAGGACCACCTATTGGGTCGGATTTCATCGAAGCTCTCATGGCTTTTACGGTTGAAAATTGCACTTGATGCCGCACATGGCTTAGCATTCCTCCATGAAGAAATGGATTTTCAGGTATCTATCAGCTCGTCTTATCGTTTTTAATGTTTTTACTCCAGTGGCTGGTTATTTGCATGTTCTTATCAGTGTGTTTGATTTTTCTAAATTTTATTTGAGCTGTCTTCAATAGATTTTGATGTCTTGTTTCTCAATGGCTAGAAATACTAGTCAATGCTGGCAGTTTTGAAAATTGACAAGGAAGAACAATTAAACATGGCTTTGCCGTTCGATTTTGAAATATTCTTTATGCATTCACATATATGTTTTCGGTTGGCAATTGCAATTGGATAATCATAGTCATTACCATTTTTAAGCATTCTAATAAGATGCCCGAAACCTGAGATCTGTGAGCAAATTACGCGCTTAATGTCTTGTATACTGATTAAACTGCATGTGATTTTCCACAATATATGTGGATCCAAACTGATGTGATAGATTGACTCTAATAATAATTCTATCATGTTACTGCAGTTGATATTCCGAGATTTTAAAACATCAAACATTCTTTTGGATGAACATTTCAATGCGAAGCTTTCAGACTTCGGCCTAGCAAGACATGGACCGGCAGAGGGAGTTGGTCATATCTCGACATCAGTAAGTTTCATTCATTTTAGGTGCTCATTATCTTTCGAAAGAATGATGTTCTAACTAAAAACCGCGTTGTGTAGAAATAAATTTATCCACCTGGAAAATTACATATTGTACTTTGACAGGTTGTAGGAACAGTGGGTTATGCAGCTCCAGAGTATGTTCAGACCGGAAAATTAACGGCCAAAAGTGACGTCTGGAGTTTCGGAGTAGTTCTCTATGAACTGATAACAGGAAGACGGTCATTGGATCGAAACCTGCCAAGAAGTGAGCAAAAGCTCTTAGACTGGGTGAAACCTTACGCGACTGATCCTAAAAAACTCCATCTTGTTATAGACCCACGTCTCGAAGGCCAGTACTGCCCGAAATCAGCTCAAAAGCTTGTTGCTCTCGCAAACAAGTGCTTAATGAAACAACCGAAATCCCGTCCACGGATGAGTGAAGTGGTTGTGATGCTTGAACACATTATTGAGATGCCGAATGTGAAGACGATCCCGAAAGCTCTCAATGCATCTTCATATGCAATCGAGGACGATAACGATAAAACAGTGAATGTGAAGGAAAGAAGTAGTTTTAGGCATAGAGTTTTCGAATTAAGAGAGATTATTAGATTAAGGAAGTTGGATTGGCCTGTGATGAGGCTTGGAAGAACATTGTGATTAATATGAATTTTCCTTGTTATCCTTTAAAATTCTTATCATTTGGAAGGTATTGAAGAAGAAGAAGATGAAGATGATGATGATGAACATTAGTTATGTTGTGCATCTCTCCCTTCCCTTGTTCATTGTTATTGATTTGTTTGAGATATGTAATTGCACCTTATTGTTCACATTTTGATTTTTACAATAATTAATTTTTGCATGATAAAACATGAAAAATAAAGTTTAAATAAAATATATAAAGGTTGATCTATTGAAGGTCCTTTTAACTCATTGAAGAGTAACTCAAGCTTAGTTTGAAATTTCAATCTTTGAACCTGACTTAGTAAAAACTCAAACTCCGCTGAAGACTTCAAAATATATAAAATATTATAATATTTATTTATATGTAGTTTTATTTATAATTAAAAAAATGTGTCTGGTCTATCTACGGAGTTGATACATTCAAGATTATGTAGGATTATACAGGAAAGATCTCTTTTTGACCCTTATCTTGCGCACGAGCTAAATGATCAATTTTTTGTGGTGCGCATGCCCAGCTTCCCCATTTTGTTAAAAAAATAAGATTAAAATTAAAAAAATGTGTAGGTAAGATCTTAGTTTTGAGCTAAGTTAATTTGAATTTAAATTTTTAAAAGATAAATTAATTCAATTTAATTTTGAGTGAAATCAATCTAGACTCGAGCTTTTGAAATTAAAAATAAAATTAATCTGAACAATATATATATATATATATATATTTGACTAATTTCGGGCTCAGGCCGGGCCCGCTTACAGTGCATCGGAGTTTGCATCTTTTGGGCCATGTTGTTGATCAAAGTACCTGTTTATCTTAAAAACATGAAGATGAGCAAGAGTTTGTATCTATAATGTATCACTAAATAATATTAGTTATATAAGTTTTAAAATAAATAAAATTTACACCTTTTAGGAGATTTATTTCTATATTCCCATGGCATAGCTGCTTTTATAGTTATTCAGTTTAATTAATTATTATAGTTTCTTAATATGACTAAAAAAATTTGAATATAAATAATAATCATGTACTTTTGTATTACAAACACCATAGTTAATGAAATTAGTCACTCTTGCAAAAGAAAAATTAGAATTTTGATTATGCATATATTAAATTTTTTTTTTACAATATAGACAAGCTACCACACACATATTTTTATTTTAAGTCTCAATCACATATTGAAAAAAGTTAAACTCTCGATTTTTTTATGGAAGTCAAATATATCAAATACCTTAATTGTCCGATCATTATGACAGTGATTTATAACATTTGTCTATTAATAAGTACTACTAGTATTTTTAATAAAAATATACATAAATACAAAACAAAATCCAAATAATAAAACATCATAATGAATAATATAATCTAATTATAATTAAAATATGAAATATTTTTAAAAAAATAAATTAGGATATTAACAAGACAGCCCAAAGTTGCATTTAAATCTAATTATACAGACTTTTTCATTTTTTTCATTTTTTATTTACATACTATTTTTATTTTTATTTTTTTAAAAAAACTAAAAAGTTACACACACTTTTTCATTTTTATTTTCATTTTTTCTAATTTTTTTTATTATTATTATTATTATTATTATTTATTTATTTATTTATTTATTTTTAAACTACAAAGTTGATGAACAGAGAGCATCACTACCCAAAAAAGCAAGCATTTTTATCACCTTCATTCCATCATTCCATCCCATTCACTGAAGAAGAAGAAGAAGAAGAAGCTCAAGCTCTTGCGAATCCTCATCCATGGCGGACGAGGACGACAAGAAGAAGAAGAAGAAGAAGGACAATGAGAAGGAGAAGACGAAGACGAAGCACAAGGACGAGAACCCCCACTTCAAACCCTTCTCCTCCGTCAAAGGCATCCGCTTTGGCACCCAGTTCATCGTCAAATCCTTCACCGTCCGCCGTGCCGCCCCTCTTGAGCTTCTCCGCCTCCTCGCCATCCCTCCTTTCATCCAATCCTTGCCCCCTTCCTCTTTCTCCTTCCCCTTCCCCTCCACCACCACCTATCTCCCCACCAACTTCACCATCCTCGCCCACCACGCTTGGCATACCCTAACCCTAGGCCTCGGCACCAACAAATCCAAGGTACTTCTCTTCGTCTTCGAGACTGAATCCATGAAGTCCGCTATTGATCACCTCTGGCCCCCCATTCTCCCCCTCGGCGATGTCAACAAGAAGCTTATCCGTGCCCTCACCGGCTGCGAGCTCTCCCGTTTCAAGTTCCGCAAGGGCTGCCTCACCTTCTACCTCTACGCCGTTCGCCGTCTTGGCGCCTCTGGCTTCACCCGCGCGGAAGACCTCCGTTCCATCCTCGCCGCCGTCGTTGCACTCAAGGATTTCCTCGATCACACCGCCATGCTCGCTCTCCCCAGCCAAAAAAGCATCACTTTTCAACCCCCTCTCGCCATGGCCCATTGACTCCTCCTCCATCTAAAGCTCAGAGCTTGTCTTCTTCTTCAGTGTGAGAATTGAAAAAGGTATTTAATTTATTTATTTTGATGACTTTTCTTTATAGTCTCTACACATTGAATATATAGTTTTTGCTTTTCTTTTCTTTATCCTTTTTGTGCATCTGATTTGAGCTTCATAAAGAGAAGTATTTGATTGATTTATTGTAAAACATCCTCTGTTATCCAGTCTGAATGTTGATTTTTCTCGATTGCTGTAGATTTAAGTTCATTAGATTGAGTGAGGATTATAAAACATTCTCTGTTTTTCAGTGCGTCAGTGTTGTTAAACATCATTGTCTTCATGGAATATAAATGTGTTGATCTCTCTTGCTGCAATTTTAAGTTACATTAAATTTAGTAGGGGTTGTAGAACTGTTGATCATATTCTGTTCTTCAATGTTTGTTTGTTCATCAAACAAATGGCTTCAATGTTATTAGAGACCATAATGCTTTTGCAATGTATGTAAATTTAAGTTCATTAAATTGACTGAAGGTTGTAGAAATATAGACTATGCTCTGGTCTTCAATCTTGATGAAAAGTGAAAACCATAAAAAATATATAATAGCAACAGTGTTATTTGATATAATTGACCTCATGAAACATATATGTCTGATTCTCTCTTGTGGTTAAGTGCATAAGATGGAGTAGGGATTTTAGAACTGTAGAACGTACACTATTCTTCAATCTTGCACAGAATTTATATGTTTGCTTCTCTCAAGCTGTTCATTTATGTTCATTAGGTTTTGTGATGATCTTAAAACATTCTTGGCTTCTCAATCTTGTCAATGCTATTAGAGATCATGTTCCTCAGCTATTGCACATGCTTAAAGTCCATTAGATTGAGTGGGGATTGTGAAACATTATCTGTTTTTTAATCTTGTTCTAACCTATCAAACAATAGCTTTAATGTTATTATTATATGTAATAGTACTCTGTTGCTATACACTTAATTGTTTTTCATTAGATTGAGTAGATTGGAACTGGAAATTCAGTGAGTGAGAGTGACCTGGTACAGAATTTTGAAAAGAAAGTGAAATGTTTTGGTGGAACAGAAGGGATGTGGGTCTCCATTGTTTGGAAGTTGAAAGGTTTGAGCATGGTGGTTGAATGGTTTAGGGTTATGATGGCAATGGGTGGGGAAAAAGGTGAGCAAGCATGATGCAAAGAAAGGAAGAGGATGGGGCCATTACCTCACCTATTTCTTGGTCTTTTGGTCTACCAAAGAGAGTGACATCTCCTTTTTCTGCAACTCTCTTTAAATCATTTTCAAGACCCATCTTTTCTCATTAAATTAGTGTTAAAACAATGGTTAAATGTCTCAGATGCATAGATTAAGGACCAAGAGATTGATTTAGGGTGAAGAATACTTCAATGTTTAGATGTTGTTGTTGTGGTCTTTGTACTGGCACTCTTTCATCATTCCTACTGAAAGTTGATGCAGAAAAGATCATTATTGGTGTCTAACTGGAAGTTGCCATGACAACTTTAAAAGCTTTAGAAAAATAAAAAAGAACTGATTTCTTTTTTTTTTTTATTTAAAGTAAATTGCATTAATGGTCTGATGACCATCATGAATTAAAGCAGCAAATTTTGATTTATGCAAAGTTAATTTCATTAATGTTCTGATAATCAATATGAATCAAAGCAGCAATATCTGATGTTTTTCATTAATGTTCTGATAATCAATCAGTATTGAGTTAAAGCTACAATTTATGATTTTGTTTGTAAAGTATATTTCATTAATGTTTCTGATAATCAGTACGAATTAAAGCAGCAATTTATGATTTTGTTTGCATAGTATATTTCATTAATGTTTCTGATAATCAGTATGAATTAAATTTATGATTTTGTTTTCATGGTATATTTCATTAATGTTTCTGATAATCAGTATGAATTAAAGTGGCAATTTGTGATTTCTGCAAAGTATATTTCATTAATGTTTTGACAATGACTACAAATTAAAACAACAATTTATGATTTCTGCAAAGTATATTTCATTAATGTTTTGACATTGACTACAAATTAAAGCAACAATTTATGATTTTTGCAAAGTATACTTCATTAATCTTCTGATAATAAGCATGAATTGAAAAGCAAATATCAGTAATATTCTCAGGACCAGTTTGAATTAAAGCAGACATTTAGTATTTTTTGCAAAGAAAATTTCATCAGTCTTTTGATAAATCAGTATCTCATTAAAGTATCCTAAAAAATAAAAAACCATGTTTATTATCTGAAATTGTTAAATTTTCATAAATTAAAGAACAAACCATAAATGCTTAAAAAACAGATAGATACAGAGATGCACAAATTATGGTGGTTAATGGAGTTTTGGAAAAAAAATTTATTTTGAAGTATCAATATATACAGTGTATACACGGTATATAAACAATATTATGACCAATCCAATTTGAGTATTTTTAAAGAATCCGAAAAGACTTTGATTTAAAAATTCAATGAAAAAAAAGCAAAGAAGCATCAATAAAGCAATAAAAACATAAGCTAAAGCTAGATTTGTTAGATTTGTTACATTGATGTTATAAATTGTACGTAACATCAATAAATTGTTCATTTCCGGGGATTTGGGTGAGAAAACTGCTATTTTCTTAAAGTGGAGAGACTCAGGTTTTTATAAATTGACTTACTTTTCTAAAAATTTATTGAAATAAATTTAATTCAAAATTTACTTCAGTCGAAAGTGAGGAAGCATTATTTTTTTCCACTTCAGCACAAATGAACACGAGATCCCTGAAATTAACGGCCCTTACTTGAAATATATCTATATATTTATTTTCATATTTTAATGAGTACTTAAAAAAAAAAAAATAAATAACATTTAAAGATTACTAATTACAACAGTGTCAGCTGGACTTCCTAAAATATCGGTAGTGCCACTGAACTCAGAGCCACAGGATTCCAGGGAGGTGGTGGCGGCGCGACGGCGACGGCGACGGCGACAGCGACGACGACGGTGGTTGTTGGAGAAGGAGGAGAAGAAGGAGGGTTTTCGCTGGCACTTCTCTGTGTCTCCTGTCACTGAGAATTCTCAGGCATGGATCTTGAATCCGTGCTGCTAGGGTTTCAGTCAAGCTGCCTCCTTTCTTAGCTTCAAGATTAGGTCAAAGAGCTTCAATTTTGCGAGATTGATTCCGTGAAGATGAGCACAGTATGGCCATCAACGATCGGTTCTGGTAATCTTCGAATTCTTGTTCCATATCTCCCCGCTAAACCTAGAAGAAGGATTTTAACAGTTAGGGCAAGCTCGGCTTCATCTCCGGAAAGAAGGAGCCCATTGACTCAAGTTCTTGATGTCCCGAAGACTCTCTGGAAGCGGACATTGCAGCCATTGAGCGATTTCGGGTTTGGGAGTAGGAGCATTTGGGAAGGGGGTGTGGGGTTGTTCATGGTTTCAGGGGCGGCGCTTCTGGCATTGAGCTTGGTGTGGTTGAGAGGGTTCTATTTGAGATCGCAGTTCAAGAAGTATCAGGCTGTGTTTGAGTTCTCTCAGGCTTGTGGGATTTGCTTGGGGACTCCGGTGAGGATCAGAGGTGTCACTGTTGGTAGTGTTATCAGAGTTGATTCTTCTCTCAAGAGTGTAGATGCTGTTGTCGAGGTTTGCATTCTGTAATCATTCTTTTTCATCGCATTGTTGTCGAATTCTCTTGCATTCATGTGCTTAACATCGAAATTATCGTAGCATTGCTGATAAAAAATATACCTAATTTACCTGATATTGTTGTCGAAATCTCACGAGAAGTCATTTGAAAGCATGTGATTCATAGATATGGTGCACATACTGCGATGCCATTGCTCTATTGTATGAAATAGAGTTTATTTACATACTTGGAAAGGATGCATTTTTATATTTATCTGATATCTGAGCATTATGCACTGAATGTTGAATGGCATTACTGATTAAAACCATGCTTAATTTAGCTGACATTATTTGATAAATTCTTAAGAAGGAATGTTTGTTGGCATTTTCATCTGAGAAAATGATGCATATGCTATGTGTATGACTTGTGGTATTTGTTTGAATGTGCGTGAATATTAGAGAAATTGATATCTTTGTTTTGTGTTTGAATTTGAGAAGTCATTTGAAAGCATGTGATTCATAGATATCGTGGGCATTTTGGGTTAGTGATGAAGAATAGTGTGATGCCATTGCTCTGTCATATTAAAGAGAAGAAGCGATTTACATACTCCTAAAGCTTACATTTCTATATTTATCTGACATATGAGCGTTATGCACTGAATGCTGAATGGCATTTGCTGATCAAATTGATACCTAATTTACCTGCATTGATGAATTCTTAAGAAGGAATGTTTGTTGGCATTTTCATCTGAGAAAGTGATGTATATGCTATGTGTATGGCTTGTAGTATTTGTTTGAATGTGTGAATATTAGAGAAACTGATTTCTTTGTTTCTTTGTTTGCACGTGATGTTATGTGCTTTGAATTTGAGAAGTCATTTGAAAGCATGCGATTCATAAATATCATGGTCATTTTGGGTTAGTGACGAAAGAATAGTGTGATGCCATTGCTCTGTCATATTAAAGAGAAGAAGCGATTATGCACTAAATGCTGAATGGCGTTTGCTGATCAAAATGATACCTAATTTACCTGACAGTATTGATGAATTCTTAAGAAGGAATGTTGGCATTGTGTCACAGAGAATGGTGGTGTATAAGCTATGTGGCTGACTTGTAATATTTGTTTGAATGTGGATGAATATTTTAGAGGACTGATTTCTTTATTTCTTTGTATGTCACGGTGTTGTAGGAAATCGTGCCATTTCTCCCCTATAATCCTTCTTTTTGTGATGGCCATATAATCTTAATTACTTGTATTATTACTCCTCAAATTAATGGTGGTTAGACCTTGAAATTCTTTTGCATACTTAGTGTGATATTTATTTATTTCTTTTAATTCAAGTTATTCAACTCTTTTGGCTGTCATTCTCTTGTTCATGGAAGTGAATAGCAATAAAGTAGTTGAGTTATTGTGATGCTAATATATTAAAAGTTCACTCCCTATACTCATTTGGCAGGTTGAAGATGATAAAATTATTATACCACGAAATTCATCAATTGAGGTTAATCAGTCCGGGCTTCTTATGGAGACACTTATTGATATCACTCCAAGAGATCCCCTTCCAAACCCTTCTGCTGGCCCTCTTGAACCAGATTGTGTTAAAGAAGGTCTTATTGTTTGTGACAAAGAAAGGATGAAGGGTCAGCAAGGAGTAAGCTTGGATGAATTGGTCGGTATTTTCACTCGTCTCGGAAGAGAAATGGAAGAAATTGGTATCACCAGAAGTTACAGATTGGCAGAAAAAGTTGCATCCGTGGTGGAAGACGCTAAACCGCTACTTGAAAAGGTATAAAAGTTGTTCCAAAATCAATTTCTAACTTTTAATTCCAGAGCACTCCTCCATTTGTAATTTGTCTAACAGATTGAAGCCATGGCTACAGACATTCAGCCATTGCTTGCTGAGGTCCGTGATAGTGCTTTATTAAAGGATATCGAGAATTTAATGAAAACCCTATCAGAAGCAACTGAAGATTTGAGGTAACACTATGAATTAGGTCTTCTAGCACACCCGATAAATGCTAATGTTTTCATCGACCTGCAGGAGAGTTCGCGCAACCGCAATGTCTCCTGAGAATGCCGAGCTTATCCGGCAAAATATTTTCACCCTCATATTCACACTGAAGAATTTAGAGGTGATTTACCCACCCTTGCTTCTTTTTTTTTTTTATCTCCGTGATGAGCTGTGATTAATAAGTAAGATGTTTTTCCGTACGTCTTGTGCAGAGCATAAGCTCCGATCTCTCTGGTTTCACCGGTGATGAAACTACAAGACGGAATCTAAAATCGCTTATCAAGTCACTTAGCAGACTACTTTGAAGACCATATATCATATGATTGAAACCGGTTTTCCCTCCAAGAGATGGATTGCTGTGTATAAAAAATGAAACATTAATTTTGGCTGATGTAGAACATTATCCGAATGCTGTGTCATTCTTATGAAAATTGACCTTATGTTGTTATCCTGGTTTTTCAATTTTAATAGTAGTGGTTTATTCATTTTTAAAAAAAATTTAAATAAGTACAAATTAAGAACCTTTTAGTAATAATCCTTGAGAAAGTTGCAAAATTAAATTCAGGTCCCTCACAGGTAAGGCATTTGGGCTGGGGGGACAGGTTAACAAAACTAGAGTGCGCAGGACAACAGACCGCACACTGCTTCAAATTTGAATGGGCTTCGTTCTCAACGGCATTTTAACGGTCTAAACTTCTCTCTGTTTCTTTCCCATTTTCTTTGCTTCTCTCTTTCGATCTTGATCTCCATCGTCAATGGCGAAATCTCACCTGCATTCAGTGGCATCACAAGTGAGGGTTGTTCTCAGAGTGCGCCCCTTCCTCCCTTGCGAGACCCAATCCAAAGAAAAGGGCGTAGTGCCTTGTGTCTCTGTCCTTGATTCGGAGAACGGCACTGGTGAAGAGGAGGTCACTGTTCATCTGAAAGATCAATGGACCAGGTGGGGAAATTGGCGTTCTTGGTGATGCTTTGCTTCTTCTGTTCTTTGATTTGATCTTTCTTTGCAGCCGAAAGGAGTGCTACAAGTTGGATGCTTTCTTCAACCAAGAAAACAGTGTGGATGAGATCTTTAAATCCGAGGTCTCTGCGGTGATTCCTGGCATCTTTCGGGGGTTCAATGCTACAATCTTTGCTTATGGTGCCACTGGAAGTGGAAAGACATACACAATGCAGGTTGATTGGGTGGAAAAAGTTGATCTTTTTACTGTTTAATGAGTCTTTATTTGGTATTTACTCTGTTGATCTTTAGGGCACTGAAGAAGAACCTGGCCTCATTCCATTGGCCATGTCAAGCATTCTGTCCATGTGCCGAGGGTCAGAGTGCTCGGTGGAGATTTCTTACTATGAAGTTTATATGGACCGATGCTATGATTTGTTAGAGCCCAAGACAAAGGAGATCCTTCCTCTCGATGACAAGGAAGGGCGTGTTCAGCTCAAAGGCCTTTCTTGGGTGAGATTTTTCCGGAATTTTATTTGTGTTCTAGTGGAATTACAGTGGCTTATCAGCTTTCTGGTTCTTGAGGATCGAAGGTTCCTGTGCATTCTATGGATGAGTTCAATGAGGTCTTTTCCACTGGGATTCAGAGGAGAAAAGTGGCACACACTGGCTTGAATGATGTCTCTAGTAGGAGCCATGGAGTGCTCACCATTGCGGTCTCCAATGGTGCTGTCAGGGGGAAGCTCAATCTGATAGACTTAGCAGGTACTTGATTGCTTTAACAAAGTCTGATCTTTCCGTTTGCTAGTATTTCTGTAAGTCCCTCTTCACTGTTTGTCTGGAACAATCGTGATTGCTACCAGGTAATGAAGATAACAGAAGAACTGGTAATGAAGGGATCCGACTCATGGAAAGTGCGAAGATCAATCAATCCTTGCTTGCGTTGTCCAATGTCATATATGCTCTGAACAATAACGAGCCACGGGTTCCATACAGAGCTAGCAAGCTGACGCGTGTGCTGCAGGACTGTCTGGGAGGAACAAGTCGTGCTTTGATGATTGCTTGCATTGTTAAGAGTTCAAGCCTTCTTTTTATAGTGCTTTCATGCTAGTCTCCCTCAAATTTACTCAATTCCCTGGTATTGCTGCAGAATCCATCATCATATCAGGAAGCTGTTCATACTGTCAGCTTGGCTGCTCGCTCTCGCCAGGTTGTAAACTATGTGGATGGTGCCAAAGAGAAGGAGACTCCGACAGTGAAGGTGGACATGGAAGCAAAGTTAAGACTCTGGCTGGAATCCAAAGGCAAGTCTAAAAGTGTAAACAGAATGAATGGACCTTGTTCTCCCTTCTTTGGGAGGACGCCAAACTCTACACACTACCATAAAAAAGCAGGATCAATTCAATCTTCTGTAAAAACAAAAGCCTCTGAAAATGGTGTTTCTGAGAGTAAGGGCAGGTTAGTCTCTTCTTGTCTCTCTTTTCTAATCAGGTACAGGTCAGGTGTGTTCCTTTAAACTTAGAAATAAAATTTACATATCATTGGCAGGAGACTATTTGATTCGGCATTGTCAACTACAGCAGCAAATGAGGTTGTTGTTCAAGATGCTGCCTCTGTGGTATGTAAACTGGTAGCCTGATATATTTGTGGAAGTTGTTTACTTGATTTTATATTGTTAAAATATTTTAGAGTTTTTCTCATTGCTTAAAGAAAAATGCTTAATCAGGATACAATGCCACTAGTACAAGAAGCTACAGAAGGATGTGAGCTTCATGATAATGCTGTGAGAGGTGCTTCTGATCTCAACTGATCTCAGATATCATATTGTTCGTTTCTAGAATAGCATGAGAGCGTCTAGATTTTAACTGCAGTTCTATTGTTTTTTAGGCTTACCTTTGGATGATGCATTGTCACATTACTCTCCAATGAGGAGTATTGCATCACTGCAGATTAGTGACAAATCAGAAGTGCCACCAAATACTCTTAGAAAAGTTTTATCACCAATTTCCAACAACATTACTCCGAACAAGCATTCAGCATCTGATTTACTAGGTACTGCATGATTTTTTTTTCAATATTTAGACCATATATTACCAACTCAAGCTGTTTATTTTTCAAAGTTTGTGACTTCTTTTGTATTGTTGATCCAGACACACATTCAATTAAGAATGAACTAAATTCCTCAGTACATCAAAATCCTGGAACACCCTTGATAAGGAAGAACCAGTTGCAAGAACTGCAGAAGTCCCTCCAAAAAGTTCTTTCCCCAGTTCTTAATAGTTCTGCACAAAATGAGAATCTAATGTCTAATAAAATATGTGTAGTTCTGTTAGATCCAAAGGCTCCGAAAACTCCCCATGTTATATTCAGTGACCATGATGAAGTTGGAATGAACAACTCCCCTCTAGGCAAATTCAATGCATCTAACTCTAATTTGAAGGTTTGGAAACACATTCATTCTCCTTGGTTTTGAATCAATATTTATGCATATATACTGATTCGCTTATTCTGATTTATACAGGAGTCGTTAGTGCAAGAATATCTAGAATTCCTGAATGTGGCCAGCAAGTAAGTTTGCTATTGCTATTTGTGTAGCATTTGCAATTGCATTCCATTATGAAAAACTGACCTGTATTTTCTGTGTCAAACTCAGGGAACAGCTAATGAAATTAAAGGTAATATCACAATATCTTTCTACTTAAAAACAAGCAATCTTGCATTTCTTCAGTCAATAAATAAATAAGCATTTCATAATATCCAAACTCAGGGAATTGGTGAGAGGAGAGCCGAAAACATACTCCAACTACGAGAACACTCACCGAAACCTTTGAAATCGGTATGTATAAAAGTATAAAATTTATTATATGTACTAATAAATAACAATAATGAGACTGTGAATGTTGCATTGCAGCTTTCTGATTTGGAGAAGATAGGACTTTCTTCCAAACAGGTGAGTAGCAGTAATCTATGAACTAAATAAATATATGTATGCTTTGAGTTTAATTAGATGAGATTGATTGGAATGTTGCTGACCCTTGTGTCTGTATTTTTTGTTTATTCTAATGAAGGTGTATGGATTGTTGAGAGGACACGCTAGAGAAATGTTTGCTTGAGAAAAGGAGCCATTGATGCTATATATACTTTATCAATGTAATTGCAATTTGTGGCAACATGTGAGTTGCTTCTTTTTATTAGATATTATTGTATGAGTTGCTATGTTGTTTAAATGTGTTGTGTACTATAGTCATAATTAGTCTTCTTGTTGATTTCTCTTGTTGGATTGGAATCATTGGATTGGATTTATTTTTAATTCCTATCAACATTTATAGGCTCACAAATAATTAGTTTGTTTTTTCATTGGAGAATCTTAAATTAATTAATCTATATATTTTCATATAAATATACACACACACACACACATGTATTCCTTATTTCTATTGTCTTACCCATCACTTGGGAACAAAAAAATAAAAATAAAAATAATTAAGAAAATATTATTGAAAAAAAATAAGCTATCATCATTATCATCCTACCAGTGTACCATCTCATTCATAACTTAAATAATAAAAAATAAAATAAAAAAGAGTTTCATAAGGTTCTATTTTATAAAATAAATAAATATTATGAAAAAAATAAAAAAATCGCCCACCGTGGGGCTCGAACCCACGACCACAAGGTTAAGAGCCTTGCGCTCTACCAACTGAGCTAGACGGGCAATTGTTATGCGTTCTCGAAATTTGAAAACTTTAAAAAATTTTAAAAATGTTTTTAGATATGGATCACTGTGAAGAGTCAGAGCAAGGGCACAAGGACGGGCAACGATGGGAGGCTGGACGGAGATCCTCCCCGTCTCCCTCCTCCTTCTCCTCTCCTCTCTGGTTCGCATCCCTAACCCTAATCCTTTTCTATTGTTTAATTCAACGTTCTCTCACCCATTCTCTCGATCTCTCACGCGCCATTCTTCTCTTTGATTTGTTTGTTTGTTTGTTTTTCAGTTACTCATTGTCGCACTTAGCGTTGCGGTTTTCCTCTTCGAATTCCTCCGAAAGATCGGATGCAAACACTCGTAAGCTTATTGCTTAAGCACAATTACTTACTGAATTGTTTCTATGCCATTAAAAACTTGATTTTGATTCCATTTTCCCCCCTTCTTTTTTTACGGTGTTTGATTGCTGATTTTCTTTTTAGTCTTGAAAGGAGTGCTACTTCTGATGCCTTTTTCGAAGATCCGAATTCATTGAAAAAGGTTAGAACTTGGATTACAACTCTGTGTTTTGGAATCATCCTTCACATATACATTAATATTTTTAACTCTTGTTTTAAGCATATGTTCAGGTTCCATGCCCGTCCATCTTTGATCCTGCTGAAAAATACATATCTTTGATAATCCCTGCATTCAATGAAGAGCATCGCCTTCCTGGGGCTCTTATTGAGACTTTAAAGTAAGTAAATTGAGTATTTTTTAGTTGCTATTATGTTAGAATAACTCATTTTCCTCAATCAGCAAAATCAGAATGTTAATTCTGAACCAGTAGTGTTAAATGTGATAATTTTTTTCAAAAATTCAGTTGCAAAGGATGTTGTTCATTCTTTAGTTCTTCATTAGATCATTAGGGGCTTTCTGGTAGATTTCTGGGTAACCCCTCATTATTTTAGAATAAGTCATTTTCCTCGCAAACTCAGAATGTTAGTCCTTAATTAGTAGTGTTAAATGTGATAAATTGTTTAAAGAATTCAGTTGCAAAGGATGTTGTTCAGTCTTTGGTTCTTCATTAGATCATTAGGGGCTTTCTGGTACCTTTATGAGTAACTTCATTTTGACATTAAAGCGGTATGTTAATGAGCCATTGAATATGTCTACTTCTTGGTATCCCCGTGTGTTTTTCTTTTTTTTGTTGATGAATATTGCATGAGCTTTGATATGAATATAAGATAAGTCATACAAGCAACTTGAGTGAGAATCTTCTATCTTGGTGCCCTTTCTTTCCTTATTTGGAACAACTTGATGATGCAGGGTTTTTTATTTATTTATTTATTTATTTTATGTTGATTATTCCCAATTGTGAGCGGCTTAAGTTTTCGATGCATGCTATTTAAGAGTAGGAATTGTCTTGCTCTTCTCTTGTTTGTTATCTTATAAAGTTAGGCAGCTGTTGATAAATCAACTTTTAGTTTTCATGGCAGTAGTATACTTGTTAATTTGAATTGCTTTTATCTGTAGTTATCTCCAACAACGTTCAGCTTCAAATAAGTCCTTTACTTATGAGGTACAGGATCATGCAGTAGCAGATTATGTGTAATCTTCCCCTTCTGGTTTGTCGCTTCAATTGGTTAGTGCACAATGCATGATAGATTTATGTTGTTGGCTATGTTATTGGATAGGTTATTGTAGTTGATGATGGGAGTTCTGATAAGACATTGAAAGTTGGATTTGAGTTTGTCCGGAAGTACAATATAGATAATTTCCGAGTCATTTGTCTCGGGCAAAATCAGGGAAAAGGGGAAGCTATCAGAAAGGTATTTGACTTCTTCCTTGATCTCCCATTTTCATTTTGGAAGTTGTGCTCTGGTAAATAATATTGTCGCTAGAGATTATATGTATGAATGTGGTATTGCTGATTTTTCTGCAAATTCCTAGTGGCATCTTCAGCAGTGAAGGATATATATATATATATATGTATATATTTTTTAATTTTTGAGTTGGATTTGTAACTGCTCTGCTGCAGGGAATGCTCCATTCACGCGGTGAACTGCTTCTAATGCTTGATGCCGATGGAGCCACCAAGATTACAGATTTGGAAAAGCTTGAATCACAGGTATGTTGTGCAGTGATTGTTGAATATTTAGTTAAATATTTACCTTACAATACCATTATTTCTTTCTTTCTCATGTTTGTCACAATTTCAAGCTTTGTTATTTTCTTACAGTAAGATACAAATTTGCCTTTGTTTTAAATTAGATATTTGAATCGGTTGAAAAGTTGAAGAGATGTAATGTGTCATCAGCAACAACTACAAGGTTGATTGGAAATTTATCTGATTATGAAGTTGCTGCATTTGGTTCTCGAGCTCATCTTGAAAAGCAAGCACTTGCTACAGTATGGCTTCTGCTTATCAAACTCTAGTTATTGAAATTAGTTCAATATCAAGCTCTCAGATTCATAGGCTTTTGTTCTTTCCTATCAGCGCAAGTGGTATCGGAATTTTCTTATGAAAGGCTTCCATCTTGTGGTTCTATTAACTGCCGGTCCAGGGATTCGTGACACACAGGTTATCATTCTACTTCATCCCTGACACTTTCCTGTCTTCCGTAGGATTCAGATCAATTCTAGATGAATAAATCACAACATGTTTAAGAAGAAAACTTAATTTCTTCTTCACACCTCTTAATTAGAGTCTTTTATGGCAATTGCAGTGTGGCTTCAAGATGTTTACAAGGGCAGCTGCTAGAAAACTATTCACAAATGTTCGATTAAAGAGGTATCTAATTCATTCTCCCACTATATGGCATAGTCTACAATTACTAATCACTTTATTCTTATTTAATTTCTTAATTACTAGTATTTAGGCTTTATTCTGTAAAATATCGGTTTTGCCGTGTGTTTAAGATTGATCACAAATTCTGAAAATGAACCTGAAGATCAATCGAAAGAAATAAATCAACACGATATACTTGTATAGGACCTTATGAGTGATATTATGCCTGCAGGTGGTGCTTTGATGTCGAGATTGTTTACTTATGCAAGCGGCTAGGCATCCCGATGATTGAGGTGTCTGTCACCTGGTCTGAAATCCCCGGGTCTAAAGTGCGGCTGACTAGCATAATTCACATGCTTTTCGAGCTTTTGCTGATTCGATTAGGTTATGGGCTTGGTATATGGAAAATTTACTCCTGAAATTATGCTTGCTGACCCATTGATGGTAGACGCCAAACAAACCACAGGTTTTCTGTCATTAGCAGTGCCTTTTTAAGTTGTTAGAAGGACCGAATTTGTATTTGTTGTTTTCCAAGGATTAATTCTTTGTAACCTGATAAATTCTCAGGTGGCAAAGTATGTAGATAGACAAGCATGTAGCTTATTTTCAGTGATTAGCGAATGAAGAGCAACATTTTTCTGTTTCATTCTTGAGCATTCTGTTTCAGTTATTTGGTCTAAATGTCATCCATTTGTGTTTCGTCAAGGATTGAACAGAGATTCAATTTGGTGATCACAAAACTTCATAGGAGAAAATTCATTGTTGTAATCGTTTACCATAACTGATTGTCAATCAACTGTTATTCAAAAAGTTCGATCTATATATTATACATACAAAAGGATCATCTTGCAAGTTTTACTTAACAAGCATATGTAAAACAAAACTAATCCACCATAATTTTATTAAGATCAAGCCCTTGTTGTTTGCCACCAGCTATAAGGCTTCTGAGCCCTGCTTTTAGCTCCGGAACACCTTCTTCTAAGACGGCACACACAGGAAATATCATAACACCTTTGACCCTTCTCTTCAATTCTTCGTACACACTCTCAGCACCATCTTCGTCGATTTTGTTAGCCACTACTAAAGACGGTCTCTTTGACAAACCTTCCTGATGATACTCGAGCTCCAAAACTAAGTCTCTCAGCTGTTCCCACGGTGTAATACCCATTTTACCATCGAGTGTGGCCGCTAAATCTACTACATAGGCCAAAACTTTTGTTCGTTCAATGTGCCGGAGAAAGGCATGGCCTAACCCTCGATTCTCATGTGCTCCTCGAATGATCCCCGGAATGTCAGCCACTGTAACCGAAAAGAAGTCTTCATATGTCAAGTTTCCAATATTTGGTCTTAGGGTGGTGAAGGCATAATGGCCAACAGCAGGCTTCGCCCTTGAAATAGCACCTAAAAGTGTGCTTTTACCCGCATTCGGCATCCCAACAAGACCTACATCCGCAATACTCTTAAGTTCTAATATAAGCACGGCTTCTGTGCCAGGCTGACCAGCTGTCAATGAAGATTTCTCTTTCGCCGTCAAGGTGTTCCAAATCAGAAGAATCATCATACCTTTTGCTGTTTCTGAAATACTTGTTATCCTTTTTTATTGAAGCATTGCCAAGACCACCTTCACCTCCTCTTGCAACCAATAATCTTTGTCCCGCTTGTGTTAATTCTGCAACCGAATAATTTACTATCTCTTCTTCTTCTTCTTCTTCTTCCTCCTCCTCGAAGTCCATTTCGTAAGCATCTTCATCATCTTCTTCGTGACTAATCTCCGTATGATTTACTTCTGCATACCTTTTGCTTTCAACTTCTTCTAAAATATAAGATCCACAGGATCTTCGAGGTGTGCCACAAGAACTCCTGATATCATCAACCTTTTCCTTCTTTAGAGAGCCTGATGCACTGCTCTTATTGTCACTGAAATCGATTGATTTAGATGGATCGGCTTCCGGGGAATCATAAATCTCCCAAGGTTTTAAAGATTTAAAGGAATTAGTTTCCACAAGTGAAGGAGTTTCACCGCAAACTAAGTGAATAACAGTGCCAACCGGTACTTGCACAACCTATCAAAAAATAAATTGCACATATTCATCATATTATTGAGCACTGACCTTTAGGAATTCATGAAATGGCTATAAGTAACTTCTTACAAATTATGACCTTGTCAGATCCACAACTCCCTATTTTATTCTTTGAAACACCATTTCCGCCACCTTTAGCGTTCTGCAAAGATCAGCCGATCAATTTAACGAGAAATTAGTCATCCAAGCCAACTACGTAACCTACCAAGTGATGTTGTAGACTACTAAAATCCCAAACTGCTGGTGAACACTCGAGAATAACATCCCCGCCTCTTCCTCCATTTCCACCTAAAATTAAATTGGTAATATATTATAGCTTCTATAAATAGCAAATCCCTTCAAGGAATAAACAAGTTTAAGGCACACAAGTAGACAGAAACTAAAGAAAGACTTCCTATGAAGAGATACAAGCAAACTTAAGCAAAGTTAAGTCATATAGGAATAATTTTCAAATTAAAAGTGTGGATTGAGAAAAGAATGCAAATTCTTTGAGTTAAGCAACAAATGCAGAGGCATTCAGTTCCAATCCATGAGATGTCTGCAACTAAAAGTATAGATTGAGAAAACAATGTGAATTCATGAGACGTCTGCAACTAGAATTGTAGATTGAGAAAACAATGTGAATTGTTTGAGTTAAAGCAACAATTAAAAAGGAATGGGCACTGAGAAATTCAATTCAAGCCAACATTAATATGGGATGTCTACAACTCAAGCTGAAGATTGAGAAAACAATGTAAATTCTTCGAGATCATTCAACAATGAGAAATTCAATTCCAGCCAATATGAATTCATGGGATATCTGCAACTAAATGGCTAGATTGGAAATATAATGTGAATTCTCCAAGTTCAAACAACAACCAGAAAGAAACAGACCGAGAAATTTAATACCTACCAATGTGAACTCATTAGATGTTTATAATTTAGGTAGATGAGAAAACAATGTGAAAACTTTGAGCTCAAGCAACTGTCTGAAAGATAAATCAGGCTCCTACTAATGCAATCATTGGATGTCAACCACTATAAGTGCAGATTCAGTAATAACAACAAAAGAAAAAGGAATTCTTCAAGTTCAAGCCACAACCAGGAAGAGAAATTCATTTCCTAACAACTAAAAGTGTAGATCGAGAAAATAATGTGAATTCGAAGAATGTTCGGCAACTAAATATCTAGATTGAAATAACAAATTGAATTCTTTGAGTTCAAGCAACAACCAGAAAGGAAAACATGCATAAGACTCAGTTCCTACCATCAGGCTTGCCACGCCTGTCAGTGCGGCTGCGCCTCAAGCTCCAACAACCATTCCCACCTTCACCTCCTTTAGCCCACAACCTAAACTTATCTCTCATCCTCCTCTCCTACAAAAAAACCAAAAAAATCAAAACTAGAAACAAATCAATCTTATCCCACACATATAAGCAATTGCCCACAACTTCAATCAATAATCACAAAAGTAACAAATCACACTTCACGCAGTAAAAATTCAATCTATTTGGATAAAAAACTACAAAGAACAAGAAAAAGGAAGAACTTTTTAAAGCAAAAGCGGATTCACAACAATCCAAAGGAGAGAGCTTGTGATTGAGATATATACCTGCAAAGGAGCCGCCTTTCCTTTCTTGCTCGCCATTTCCGAGAAAGCAAACGAAGGAGCAAGCCATTGAGACTTGAATGAATTCCTCAATAGCTTCTCAGAGTGCGCAATCGCTGCGCGGCGCCACCACATCTCTCTCTCTTTCTCGCTCTCAAGGTGAGATCTTTTGCGAAAGAGAAATGAAGAACTTTTAATTACTCAAAACCCCTCAAAAAATTTAAAAATTTCTAACTAACCTAGAATGCACTTTTTACATATATAACTCTGTAAAATATTAAATCACATTTATGTAATTGTATTTATATAAATTTCTTTTTAATATATATATATATTATATTTTTTTCCTTTTTATATTTTCCCTTATAAATATTCATATATATATATAGATATTGGGGATTAATAGACCAAAGTCAAGAGTTAATAACTTAATATAAGTCAGGGACTCATCGTGAATTTCAAACAGCACCAAGGACTCAAGGAGGAGATACGGGGGAACGACGCAATGAAAGAGAATAATAAAACAAAAAAACAGGGGTTTATCTAATAAATAACCCGACAATCAAAAGCGAGCCCGTAAAATGATCCAACGGCCCAACGGCTTTAAAAAGCCCAAGTACCCGAGATCAACGGGCCGGAGATTGACACCCGTCCACCCGTGCGAAAAAGCGGGCCTAACCCATCACCATCCGTTCTCTTTTCCTCTTTCTCGCACGTGCAAAGGCGGTATTATCACCGCCTTGCGGTACGCTCACCGCCCTCCATTTCCCTCTCGTTTCCCCGACCCCAAGAAAAGCATCGATAGAACTCGAAGAAGCTTCAGAGCCGGAATCCATGGCGGCTCCGCCTCTGTAGAACAAGCCACCGATCGTGCCCCTCGGATCGGCGGGATCGGGTTGGATCGCCTCGCCGCGATGCAGCTGCAGGCGTATAATAGGCTCGGAAGCAGCGGCAGCGGCGGAGGTGGCGGCGGGTCGCCATCCCCGCCGGCTTCCCCGCGGAGGTCTTCGCCACGACTGGTTCGTCGACCGTCGAAGAGCAGCGGGGGGCGGCCTCCGCCACCGCCGCGTAGTCTGATGCAACGTGCGGCGTGGATGCTCCTCTCGCTGCTGCTCCGGCGGCAAGGGATATTTCTCTTCGCGCCGTTGATATACGTTTCCGGGATGCTGCTTTATATGGGTACTGTGTCTCTTGATAGCGTTCCTAGCATCATTTCCCGCCCGGCGCCGGGGTCTGTCTATCGGAGCCCTGAGCTCTACCAGCGCCTCCGGCCTGCGATGGATGCTGATAATTCTTCAGACGGGGTTAGTTCTTGAAATCTCTTTTTTTTTTTCTTTATTTTGTTGTTTATTTTGTTGTCATTTGATTCGTGTAAATCTGGATTATTTGAGGCTTTTGACTTTGCCCTAGTTCTTCTTGTTATCAAGAGATCTTTCAAGAATGAGATCAGTGGCTGGTTTTACTTTAAAACTACATTAGATCATAGCTCTCTCGTTGATCAAATGTTGTACTGTAGCTGGTTTGATTAGAGATTTTTTGTTTTTATTGTGAAATATAGAATTTTATTTTGTTGGATGACAATGCACCTGGAGCATATTTTGTAATTCACTGTTCTGTGAGGTTAAACATGTCTTGAAGATTGAGATTAATGGAGAAATATCATTTTTTTATTGTGAAAAGTAGAATTTTCTTTTGTTGGATGACAATATAATTAGAGCACATTTTGCAATTCACTTTAATTTGTTCTTTAAGTGTTAAACATGTCTTGAAGATTGAGATTAACGAACAAACATCATTATTTTTTTATTAATATTTTTTTCAAGAAAAATGTGCTATTTCCTAAATTTACTTGATCACTATTTAAGTCTCTCTACAGCCATCACTTAAGCTTTTGATTTTGTTGTAGTTAGCAACTGTATGGAAACACGCATACAAAGGCGGTGTTTGGAGACCTTGCATAAATCAGTCCACAAATGGTATGTTAGTTATCTTTCAAAACCTTGTGTTATTTGGTTGTTTTACTAGCCTTCTCAAAAAGTTGAGTTTCCATGGCCTGATGTGACTTAGAAATGGCGCCTATTGCACCCATCCAATGCAGGCAGGAATACCCATTTGCTGAGATCTACTTCTCACATGTCTCCTCAATTTTTGTGTTCATCTTGCTTGAAATTAATTGAATATGAGAACAATTTTCTCTGTGTTGTTCAGGTTTGCCTGAATCAAATGGTTTCATATTTGTCGAGGCTAATGGAGGGTTGAATCAACAACGGACATCGGTAGTTTTCTTGTTTCATCCCTTGTTATAGTGTGCTATTTATGATGGTTTTAATGAAATCAATATATGTCCAAATAGCTAATATGCTGTTTGTTCTATGTTTTGATAGATATGTAATGCAGTTGCGGTGGCAGGATACCTGAATGCAACACTTGTTATACCAAACTTTCACTACCACAGCATATGGCGAGATCCTAGGTTCATCTATCTATCTATCCCAATCACTCTGTCATTCATATTGCTGTTTTGGAGTGCTAATATCTTATTTTGGCTGACTACCCCTTGCTAGTTTTATTTGCGTCCTATATTGATTCATTCTGATATTTGTGCTTCACTATGTTGAAGTCCTATTAGTCCTATTAGTCCTATTAGTTCCTACTTTGATCCATTCTGATATGTGTGCTTCACTATATTGAAGTACTATTATTTCATTTTTGCATGGAATATGTTTGTATTACATTATATTCTCCTTTAGATCACTGAATGAGACTTATCAAAAATCTCAACCACTCAAATGTCGTTCTGGGTGACATGTGGATTTAGTTTATTGGTCATTTTTCCATTTTAAATTATAGTAATGTTCCCTTCAGTATAATCTTATATCCTAAATGATGTTGTTTGTACTCACTGTAACGTGATGTGCCAGATTTGCTATTTGATTCCTTATGTTCATTGATTGCTGGACCTGGTTGCATCTGGCACAGTTCTTACCATGCTGATGTTGTCTTGCGATATCTTATTTTGGCAGAACTGTTCATTTAGTTATGTGGCTGATTTATATTTGAGCTTATGACTTTTCATTTATTTTTAAGTAAATCACATTCATTAGGTTCATAAGATTTTAACTTCTCATTTAATTGTATCATCTTCTTATTGTGGATGTTGCTCTTACAGCAAATTTAGCGATATTTATGATGAAGATCACTTCATCTCCACTCTTACAAATGATGTGCGAGTAGTCAGCAAGGTACCCGAATTCATCATGGAACGATATGATCATAATATGAGCAATGTTCACAACTTCAGGATAAAAGCCTGGTCTTCAATTCATCATTATAAGGATGTGGTCCTGCCAAAGTTAATTGAAGAAAGGTAAGCATCACAAACCTGGGATCTGAAAATTGTTTATTTATAAGTTTGCTGTCATTTATAACAGTTAATTGAAAATGATTGCCTGTACAAGTATGGTGGTTATTCAAAAGAGCATTAAAGAAGGTTTTCCTTTAATTCCATGCTATGTTTTTTATCTGTTGAAGTTTAATTTACTGGTGACAGTACAGAGTAATGTTTCCATGATAGATATTTTCAATGTAAGGGGTTTCTCAGGAAAAAAAAAAGCATGGTCTTACAAAGAATATTTTGTGTATATATTGCATTTGTTAGGATCTGTGACTTATATCATATACTAGAATTTTCTTGGGACTTGTGCATACATTATTAATTTTCTTATGAATTTAGACATAACAGGACTTCAGGATAAAGTTTCCAAGCAAGTGATGTATCTGTTGCGTATCTTTGAGCTATTAATTTGATGTTGTTGATGAATGATGTTTGGAAAATAATTTCACACTGCTTTGTTTTTTTAAAAAAAAAATGGAATAATCTAGGTTTATAAGGATTTCTCCTTTTGCAAATCGGTTGTCATTAAATGCCCCTCCAGTTGTCCAACGGCTAAGGTGTCTGGCAAATTTTGAAGCCTTACGATTTTCAAAACCTATATCAACTTTGGCTGAAACGTTGGTTTCTAGAATGAAAGAACGTAGTGCAGATAGCGATGGGAGATACATTGCGGTTCATCTCCGCTTTGAAGAGGTTGGATTTTATTGAATTCTCTTTATAACTCTTGTCTCAAATTTTTTTATTTCCAAGTACTGTATGTGTAGATACTGTAGATTTAGTTTTTATTTCCTCCTGTGCAGGATATGGTTGCCTTCTCTTGTTGTGTATTTGATGGTGGAGAGCACGAGAAGATAGCAATGGATGCAGCAAGAGAAAGGGGTTGGAGAGGAAAGTTCACTAAACGTGGACGCGTTATACGTCCTGGTGTGATTAGGATCAGCGGTAAATGCCCCCTTACACCCTTGGAGGTATGCATTATTATTTGTGGAATGATACATTTCCTTGTGAAACAGTTCAAAGTTACATGGTGGCATGAGCTTTAACCCATGTAATGCTCTTGACTTATGAGTTATGGCTTTTGCTCTTTACTAGATTGCCAGTTGACTGATGACCGCTCATGTTTTCATATTATTTTATTATTTATTTTTTGCTCTCATTAGATTGACTGTATCAGTCCTTCCCAGTCACCGCCTACATCACCTACTTGTTTGAACAGTATTTGTGTCCAAAATCATGTTGAATATTCCTGATGATGGGCTAGGATGTAATAAATGAAATAGTGGGGATATCTATGGATAGTGGTTCTTGTTAAGTTACTTCGAAGATTGGCTTGTTGACCTGTTCCTATTTATCAACTTGATTATATAGGCTGTGATGTGTGCTTGTGAAGCCTATCTGACAAATTTATAGTAGTTACCTCAATTCCTCTTTGTTTTAACCTTTTTGTGGCACTAGTAAAATCATGTGTGTTGTATGTTTTCATCCTACTATTGCAAGCTGGCGTCAGCTTAGTTTTTGGCAAATATATTTGATGTTTTAACAAATAAAATAAATATATGTATAGTATATAGAAGATAATAGTGACATTTGATGAACAAAATTTTTGCTGGTCTGATGAGCATCTACTTCTTTCAGGTTGGCTTGATGCTCCGAGGCATGGGTTTCAGTAACAATACTTTACTTTATCTGGCTTCTGGAAAGATCTATAATGCAGAGAAAGTCATGGGTCCACTTCTTGAGATGTTTCCCCTCTTGCAAACTAAAGAGATGCTGGCATCAGCTGAAGAACTTGCGCCCTTTAAGGTAATACTACGGACATGCAGTTTTCAGTAATCAGGTGAACTTGCATGCTCATTCTACTATCTATACAGTAGTAAATGCTTTAATTGTAGTTTCCACTTTCAGAATTATTCCTCAAGGATGGCTGCTATAGATTACAGTGTGTGTCTTCATAGTGAAGTATTTGTGACAACTCAAGGTGGCAACTTCCCTCATTTTCTAATTGGCCATAGGAGATATTTATATGGTGGACATTCCAAGACCATCAAACCTGATAAAAAGAAGTTAGCTTTATTGTTTGACAATCGAAATATCGGGTACGTCTGACCTTATCTGCCTGCTCAAATGCTAAATTTCCGACCATGTGAATTACTCTCTTGTGTCTATGCTTTTAAAAGTTTGGAGAAAGAAAGAGAATTATTTTTATACATCAATTGCCTTTCTGTGATAACAGATGGAAGGCTTTGAAGCATCAATTGTTGAACATACGAGCTCACAGTGATTCCAAGGGTATAGAGATTAAAAGAGCAAACGATTCAATATACACATACCCTTGCCCGGACTGCATGTGTCGATCAAACAAGCTAGAAAGTACGAAATCTTTATCATCAGCTCAATGAACAACCCGGTTTTCTCATCAGTGCATTATCTATATTATTCTTTGAGAGCATTTGGCCAGAGTGCTGTGCTATTCTTTTTCCCACCCTGAAGATGACGCCAATAGAGAGCACATTGCTCTGATTCTTTAGGCCTGGGGCACCTGCTTCCTTTGTATGTTTTGGAACAAGAGGAAAAGAAGGATTTGGGGAATCCTGTGATCAAAGAGTTTTTTTCCTCCCCAGGGCCACTGACAGGAAATTTTAGCTCGCTTTTCCAGCCCTTGTACCTAACATTACTTGGAAAAAGCCTGTATTTTTTTCACTAATTTTTCCCTTCAGTTTTGATTTAGTTTCTGTACATGATTTGATTTTTCCCACCCATAGACAAGCTGTTCCTTTTGTTTTTTTTTTTTTACTGCAAAAGAGGATTGAGAATGTGAGTAGAAGGAACATAAATTTTTGGGGGTTCCTCTCTCTATTGACATGTTGATCCTTTTTGTAATTTTAGTGTCATTGTTATTATTGTTTGATATTTGTGGACTCTATCATGACATCTATGGTAGGGTAGGTTCTATTCCAATATATGGTACTATAGCATGTTAGCAGCCAATACTACAACTCTGGTTACAAAAAAACTACATCTATGATACCCAACAAAATACCTTATTTGACACTTCAAGGTAAATAAAAATTTATTATTATTTTTTTTCAATACAATTTTCTTTTCATGTTTCACAAATATCGCATATCACATGTTATAAACTCTGTTCAGCTTATTTAGTTAGAGGTTTTTTTATTTATATATTTAAAAAAATTTATAAGTATTAAACATTAAATAATGTAATCCTACAATTTTCTACAATTTATATTAATAATAATTATTATATAGTTCATGGAGTTTCAAGTGAGCATCAGCGTCGTCGTCGTCGTCGTCGTCGTCGTCGTGAACCAATGAACAAAAGCAACAGCAAAAGAAGAGCAGCAGAGCAACACCTCCTCTCTCTTCTCGACACCTGCGACTCCATTCCCAAGCTCCATCAAGCTCAAGCTCATCTTCTCAAGCTCGGCCTCCATTCCAACCCTCTCGTCCTCACCAAGTTCACCTCCACCTCCTCCTCCCTCTCCTCCCTTTCCTCCTCCCTCTCCCTCCTCTTCTCCCCCTTCTCTTCCCCTCACCTCTATGACTCCTTCCTCTTCAACACCCTCATCCGATCTCTCGCCCACTCTTCTTTCAACCTCCTCGCCATCTCTTACTTCTCTCTTATGCTCCGCCGCCGCCTCCTTCCCAACAAGTTCACCTTCCCTTTCCTCCTCAAAGCCATCGCTGCCGCTCCCTCTCCTCACCTCCTCGGCCCCCAAGCTCACGCCGCCGCCATCAAGTTCACTTTCGCTGATGACCTCTTCGTCCGCAACACCTTGATTCATATGTACTCTTGTTGTTCTGGTGGGTTTCACTCCGCTCGCAAGGTGTTTGATGGAATGCCCAAGACGAATGTTGTCTCCTGGAGCGCCATGATTGGCGGGTACGTTCGCTCGGGGCTGTCCAACGAAGCCGTGGCACTCTTTCGTGAAATGCAGGTGAGTGGTGTCCGTCCCGATGAGGTCACTGTCGTCGCCGTCCTCTCTGCGTGCGCGGACTTGGGCGCGCTTGAGCTCGGCCACTGGATCAAGTCCTTCGTCGAGAGGGAGAGGATTCCCAAGACTCTGCCTCTTTGCAACGCGCTGCTCGACGCTTTGGCCAAATGTGGTGACATTGATGGTGCTCTGAAGGTGTTTGTGGAAATGCCTGAGAGAAGCATTGTGTCATGGACTTCAGTGATTGATGGTCTTGCTATGCATGGCCGTGGCCGGGAGGCTGTTGCCGTGTTTGAGGAGATGAGAACTGCTGGTATCGTACCCGATGATGTTGCGTTCATAGGCGTGCTCTCTGCGTGCAGCCATGCTGGTATGGTTGATGATGGTCGCCATTATTTTGCATCGATGAAGAGTGAGTTCGGCATTGAGCCGAAGATTCAGCATTGTGGTTGCATGGTGGATTTGTTTAGCCGAGCAGGGATGGTTGAACAAGCTATGGAGTTTGTGCAATCGATGCCAATGAGGCCGAACCCGGTCATTTGGCGAACACTCATCAGTGCTTGTAGAGTTCATGGTAAGTTCGAGCTCGGAGAAAGCATCACAAGAAATCTCCTCAAAGATGAACCTATGCATGGATCAAACTACGTATTGTTATCAAATGTCTATGCATTGTCCCGCCGATGGGAGAAGAAGTCGGAGATAAGGAAGGTTATGAGCAAACAAGGGATCAAGAAGGTCCCGGGTTGTAGTTTGTTAGAATTCAACGGTGAAATTCACGAGTTCATTGCCGGAGATGAGCTGCATTCGAAGTACAGAGATGTGTTTGATATGGTTGAAGAGATGGGGAGGAAGTTGAAACTCGCCGGGTATGTTCCGGTGTTATCTGAGGTGTTATTAGACATTGATGAGGAAGATAAAGAGGATGCATTGCATCAACACAGTGAAAAATTAGCCATTGCTTTCGCATTGTTAAAGACAGCTCCCCGGACGACGATAAGGATTGTCAAGAACCTTAGAGTTTGCGCCGATTGTCACTTGGCTACTAAGTTCATATCTAAAGTTTATGATCGGGACATCGTCGTTAGAGACCGAAATCGGTTTCATCATTTCAAAGATGGTCTGTGTTCTTGCAGAGATTTCTGGTGAGAGGAGGAGCATACATGCTGCTTGAAACAAACAAGAGTAACATACACCATTCATATCTTGATCAATCATATTTTGTTGTTCATTGAAGCCTAGAAATTATTCATGAAATTCACACTTGAATCAAGGGAAGCAAGGATCTCCGTTCTGTTGACAATACCATGGTCTAGTGGTAAGACACTTTTGGTAGTGAATAATTAGTGCGGGTTCAAAATCCGAGAGTTCTATTCATTGGACTAGGGTTCAAAGTATTCTATTCATTCCCGTAGTCCATGGTTTAAATTTAAAATTATTCAAATATAGTTGAAATCCTATTTCATCACTAGCAAAATTGGATTTGACCTTCTTTTATTATTATTATTATTATTATTATTATTATTATTATTATTATTATTATTATTAATTTATGCTTTTAGTTTTTAACCAAAGTCAAAATTAAGGGAATGTGTGAAGTGAAAAGTGATTTCCAGAATATATATTTAAATTATTTGTTAAATAAATGTCGTTATATTATAAATTTTTAGTATATATATATACAGGGCTGTTGGGCTGGATTGGTTTTGAGTCTAAGCCCAATAGTTTGGATGGTGTTGGGTCTGTGGCCCATGCTATTCTTTGCAGTTTGAAAACTTCGAATCCAGTACCCAAAACCCTGAAATCTCCCCCAAATTCGAAAAACCCTAAATTCACAAATCCCTTGTGCTAAGGATTGCTCTTCAGGAAATGGGCGCTCTGGCACCCCTAGCGAATTGGATCCCGGAGGACGATCTCCTGCTGAAGAACGCCGTTGAGGTAATCCCCAATGCTATTCTAGTTGTTTTCCCTGCCTTCTCTTGTGTTTTGTTCAAGATTTTAATCATTATTTCCAAGTTTTTGATATTTGTGCTTGTTTTGAAGAATTATGGTTCTTTTATTGGTAATTGGACCTCAAATTGCTGTCTTAGTGCTCAAGAATGTTCAACTTTGATGTTGTTTTTGTGTGTTATGATCTCATGCTGCTGCATCATCCATACGATTAGCCTGATTGATGATAATGCTAAATTGCTGCTGTTTTTGGAACTAGGATTGATCTTGCATGAATTTGTTCTTTTGGAATTTGTCTTGATTTGCATGGCTAGAAAATCTTATATTTGTCCCTCATGTGTGAGAGACCGGTGCTTCTTTGGAGTCATTGGCTAAAGGCGCCGTTCGTTTTTCTCGCCGATATACTATTAAGGAGCTGCAAGACAGGTGGCGTTCACTTCTCTATGATTCAGATACCGCACAAGAGGCATCGGCTCGAATTATTGAGATTGAGATTGAGTTATCAGTTTCCAATGCTCCCAAAGCTAATCGCATTTCCTGTTTGAGAGGAAAGGAACATCTCGGTAAAAGAAAAGGGGATAGTGTAAGAAGCCATTACCATGCCTTGCGAAAGAGAGTTTGCAGTGAACCTCACAGCTCTGCTGATTTGGGCTTTCTTGTGCGTCCAACTTCACATTTTTCTGGGAATATTATTGGATTTCAACAGAATTTAAATTCTCGTACTGCTCACATAGTCAATAGTGATGCCACTGCTATCAGTTCCAAAGTTCGGGAGCCTCTCCTCAATGATCATCAGCACCTTGGCATTGGTGCTTCACATAGTTTTCCTGACTTGCCAATGGCTGATTCTGCTGTTGCTAATGATAATATCGCGGCTGATGTGTTTCATACAAGGCATATGAATAATGTTAGTGATGCCTTTCCTGTTGAAATGGCAGCCAATGATTGCATCTTCCCGGTAATGATGCCATCAGTTGATCAACCTGAAGCTGAGAATGCAACGCAAACGTTTCAGCATGATTTCATACAGAATGATGTACCTCATACTGTCAAAGAAGAGTTAGGTTTGTCCGTTATCTGCCAAGATGTGCAGGAAGTTGGGCAGCCAGAAACTTTGCAGATGAACGACTCATATGAAAATGATGGCATAAAAACAAAGAATGTACATGCGTTTGATTCTACTCTGAGTGACCATCATTGTTGTGGTTTTGATGGAAGTGATAGCTTAATCTCACAAATGCCAGAATGTAGTGGTTCCTTGCATCAACTTGGTTATTCTTCTCCAGAACCAGGTGTTCCTAGTATGTGGAGAACAATGAATGACATTTCTATGCCAACTTTTGCTATTGACAGACACTTTGAAGACAATCAAGGGGCAAGAGCATTACTAGACTTTGATAATATTGAGGAAATGCATTCACCAGGATGTCATGGTGCCATGTCAGAAGCAGAATTGAATGAAAGGATTTCTGATGGTGCATTAAAATCTTCAAAAACAGTAGTAGACAGTGAATATATGGACATTTCTAACTCATATATGAACTTCACGGATGATTGGGAAAATCCATGCTATAATGGTCTAAATTCCATCCTATTGAATTCCCCTAGTGACTCTAACCAACACCCAGAAAATGCCTGTGGTTCAACTGAACTTGGTGCCATAGGGACTGTTGGTGCATGCCCTGTAAGTCCGAGTTTTGCCTGTTTGGAGAAATCAAGTGATCTCCATGAGCAGAAAAATGTTGACCATGATGGTAATGATAGTGTTTGCATTTCAGGGATGAATGATTCTTGTATGACATCTAAGGCATCTCATAATACTGAGTCTCATGAATGTTTTATGGCCTGTGTATTGAACACAGAGGATCCAGAAATCCCATGTAATGATCATATTTTTGTCCCTGATCAGTTGCTCCCACAATCTCCGGATTTCGAATATAATCCCATTGAAAAGTCTGCATCTGTTTCCCCCTCCAACAAGGCTTTAGACAGCGGGAAGGCTGATGTACAACCTATTTCACAACCTTTTGCATCTTCTTTCAAGGCAGAATTGCCTATGTTGTCAAGTGTGGGTCATAGACACTCATCTGATGGCTGTAAGTTGGAAGCTGAGGCTATTGGGAGTGGATCCAGAATTGGTGTTGCTTTTGGTGATCCAAATTCCTGCACTTCTATTAATGTTTCCCTACAATCGGGTGCCATGTCTGCTTCAAAGGAAGAAAGTGTAGGTTTAAACCTGGGGAAACATGATGGTGATTTTACCAGCTTTGGAAAGAAGCCAATTCAAAGTTCTGACCTAGCAAAGCTCTATCCATCTAAAATACCTGATATCTGTAAACAAGAAACAGAGGTGCAAGTGGAAATGCAAGGCCACATGGTATACCAACCACAGAGTTCTGGAGAAATGCTTGACAAAGATCCAGAGAAGATCAAATCGGAATTAGATCAAGAAGATAATTTATCTGATAGTGAAAATGATCTACCTAACTTCTCTGACATTGAGGCTATGGTAAAAAAAAATTTATTTTGAGCTTAAGTAATTTACTTGTATCCAGTGAAGAAGGCCTTCAAATTTTTATGGTCCTTGCAGATACTTGATATGGACTTGGGTCCATATGACCAGGAACCATATCTCTTCACCAAGGCAGGTAGTACTTTCCTTTCTTTTAAGTATCTAGAGTTTGAAGGATTCTAGTTTACCATGTTTTGTTCTTTCTTGAGTTACACTATGCCTCTTTGTTGTTATCTATGAAACTATCAGAAAATATGCTTGATAGGGCCTTTTGCACAAATGTGCATGTCGTATGAGCAGTCCGTGCTGCTTTTTCCATATATTTCTTGCTGAAAAATCTTGTTAGACCACTCAAGTTCTCGTTACTCAACATATGAGCATGCCTGGATGGTATCTCTTCTATCTCACCTTCATAATCATGTGGGACAAGTTTCTTGTTCAAAAAGTTGTTTTGTATATATTATTTGCTCTTTTGTTTCTTTTGTTTCTTAAACAGGATGTGCACCAGTGTCCGCCACTTTGGAAAGTTGAATCTGCCTTTTTTTTTTTTAATATTTACAGAAGCTGATGGTTGCATGCCATTACCTTACTTTATTGGATATATAATCTAATCTGATTCTTGTGTTTATATGTATATGTGACATAGAGCTGATCCTTTAATGTTGTTGTGATAGTTTCAAGGTATCAGTGTGTGGACACTAAGAAGGCTATCATAAGGCTCGAGCAAGGTGCACACTCTTATATGCATAGAGCTATTTCGCGTCATGGAGCATTTGCAGTTTTTTACGGCCGCCATTTGAAGTATTATATAAAGTCTCCTAAGGTATCCAATATCCATTACTTTTGCAGTTAACCAAATTCTTATCTCAATTAAGTTGCTAAACATTTTTCAACTAACTGCCAGCACATTTATCTGGCATCTTCGTTGATATGTTCTGATATTTAACATCTGATTTTTTTAAATAACATGATCTTTGTATTCAAATTTAGGTGTCACTTGGTAGAGCGACAGAAGGTGTGAAGGTTGATATTGATCTTGGAAGAGAAGGGCACACTAAAAAAATATCTCGACGTCAGGTGATTTTTCGCTCTTCATAACTTGTTGATCATGAATTCTCAACTTCATTTTGAAGGCTTAAGGTGTATCTTGACAAGATATTTGTGATTTTTTTATTATTATTAAAAGAAGCCTGTTTTAATTCTTGTGGGTGGATGCTAAATTAGCTTTTTAATTTCCATCTCATTTATATTGCTTGACCCTCACTGTTTTGTTATTCTATCCAGGCAATTATCAAGCTGGAGCAAGACGGATCATTTTTCATGATCAATGTAGGCAAGGGTTCGATCTTCATCAACAGCAAAGAAGTACCGGCCGGAAAACGTATAAATCTAACCTCAGGTTGCTTGATTGAGGTAAGTTGATGACTGCAAAAGAAAAATTCCCAAAGAGACTCTTCAAAATACATTGAAAACAAGACCATGCTTTACTTTTACCATAACTCGAATATTTCACTTTATTGAAGAATGCTTGTGCTTTATATATAGTGAACATTGTCAATGCAATTATGGCATTGCTTCATTATTTGAAGATGATGGTTAACGAATCATCTGTTCACCTGTGCAGATCCGGGGCATGAGATTCATATTCGAAATGAACCAATCAGCCGCAAGTCAATATCTGAGAAATTCGCAAGGAAGCAAAAAAGACCAGGACACGAAATTTGAATGGTTACCCGGTCAAGCCTCTTGAGGCCGGGCAACCCACTAGGAAGGCGATTGTTTTCCGTTTGTTGTTGCCGATGCGCTTGCTTTTCTCTGTATCTTGTGAAAAATCATATCATCTGTTGTTTAATCCATAATGTGAGAACCATCATTTCCAGCAGCATAAATATATGTACATATATACATATGCAGAGATGTAAATAAGAGCTCTCAAAATGATTTTTGTGCCATTTAAATACAAGTTTGTATGTTGATATCCTTTTGTTAATCTCGTACTAATCTAAGACCGCCGGTCTTGTTATTTTTATTTTCATATAGAATGGAACACATAAATGGAAAATATGAAGATGCATATGTGCAAAATACAGCAAACATTATTGACGATAAAATTTATGGAATTGATATACAACTTCATCGAGTAAATCATTGAGTATTATATCCTCCAATTCAAGACCCACAATCTCAATCTCATGCTGAAGATTCATCCATCCATCATTCCGGGCATAATGCCGAGCCACAAGTGACTCTACAGCCTCATCTTCCTGCATTTGAGAACTTAGATGCCAACTAATGTTTGCCCACACCTCCTGAAGCAGATGTGATCCTGAAGGCACTGGCCTTGTGCGCGAAACCAAATGTGACAACAATGGGCAGTATGTGAATAAATTGTTGTAAATTTCGAATAAAACTTCATTGACAAGATCGAACAGAAGTTCTTCATCGAATACTTTGTCGGATTCGGAGTTTGTTGGATGGTCGGGTGAGTATAATTCCCTGAGATAATCTTCGCCAATGAATCCAGATTTTCGTAAGATTGCTTGCACATAGTTGAACTCAGCCTCGTCTTTCCGTTGCACACCAATGTTAAGGGTGCTGCTCAAGACAGTGAGCTCCATTGAAGCTTCGTCATTATCAATGTCTGCTTCAATTCTTTCAACATTCTCTAAATCTGCAACAATTGTTTGAATGAAATTCATTCAAATCAGAAGTTCTATTTAATACAAAAAGTTGAAGGAATTTACCTTCTTGAACTGTAAAATCATGTGGTGTGATAGAATGTTTATCTCGATCTTGCTCATTAGTCGAATAGTTAATTTCCATGTCTCTATGAACTGTCAATTGATCATCTACTACTATGATTCGTTCTAGTAATAAATCTGATTCAGCATAATCACCCACCATCTTCAGTTCATCAGAATTGTCTGTACCATCTAAGAAACAGCCATCCAAAATATATGTACTCTCTAAATCTAGTGACAGAGATGCATTATGTCCTCTACTTTCATCATCCTCATTTGATATATACGAATCAAAGTCAGGAAGGGAAAAAATTCTATCCAAAGAGTTATCTGTTCTCATTGTTTGCGATCTCTCCGGTGGCCTTTCAGGTTCTCTGCTTGATATGGATTTTAACAAACCGGAATACTTATCTAAAGATTCGGTAAGCGAGCGAGACCTTCTAATTCTTTTACTTGCATATTTGCTGTCTCTGACAAAGCTTTCAGATGAGCATCTTTTCCATGAGCCTAGGACACCTTTCTTCATATTATTGGATACTTTACGACCACAGGGAATTTTATGCATAATGCTATCCATTGAGATTCGATGAAGCTCTTTGCTGTTATCCTTTATCACATCCATTATCCTATGCTTAATGTATTTGTAGCGGCTTAATACGGTTGCATTGTTATTTTGTTTCTTCAATATGTTAGTCTCCTTCTCCCGACTGGCTTCTGCTCCACCATCTTCTAATTTCACTGAATGAGCAACTTCGTCAAGAATGCTGTGATCAGAGGGTGAGCACTCAACTTGAAGTTTTCCTTCTGAAGAGGTAGAGGGTTCACTTTCCATCCTCTTGTGTGTCAGTTGAGGAAGCCCACCACTGTTTACTGCTGTTACTGGAAATGAACAAGATTTCCATAACCCTGCCGATACCTGGGAATTTGATTGATCCTGTATGTACTTTGTGAGTCCTAACCTTGGGTCTTGAACAACTTTTATAAACAACTCCTTGTTTGCATTTAACAATTCCACCATATGCAAGAAATCTTTGGATCTAATAGTAACATCATCACCTGATTCTTTCAAGCTCTTGTCCTGCTTTGACAAAGCCTCTTTTACTTCTTTTAACTCTTCTCTGAGCAGCAATTCCTTCTTCAGAAAAAAATTGGTTAGCTCTTCTAGCTGGTTATTATCCACAAAATGTGAACTATTTGCCGACCCACATACTTCACATTGTTTCCCAGGAATAGATCCATCAGGGCCTTGCAGCATCAATGGCAAATGTACACCACTCAGTGAAGAAACAATGTCATGTGGATGAAGTTCAACTGTTGAAGCATCTTTAATGGTTGCCAAATCATCGGGAAGAACATAGTCATTACATTGCATATGATGGATGGAGACAGTGCGCAGCAACCGAGTGGCTGAAGCGGAGATTTTCCGCTTATGATCTTGTTCCCGCCTTTTTTTCTTAAAAATTGGAATTCGTATTCGGGTCTTTCCAGCACCTTTATTCATGCTTTTTACATTTTCTTCTATCTGAGATGCAGTTCAGATTTAATGCACTATCCAATCTTTAAAGCAGTTATAGACATTGTTCACCAAATAAACAACCAAGAGAACAGAGATGCATTTAGATTTTAAAGGAGGAACAAATATGACTACGGAATCAAAAGAATGTTTAGGTAACTTGAACTCACCGGCGAACCAACTCCTACACACAAAGAATTATGTTCTTCCTCTGTTTGAGGAATATCTTTATCTTTTACTCCTACAACAAAACATCTCATCAATATTTCACCAGCATACAAGATAAACCTACACAAATATCAGTCATTAAACTAAACATATAGGTCGTAACTCGTAAGAGCCTAAATGTTTTCATTTCTCAAAAATCAGTTCTTTAGTCCTTAGTGTATTTAAATAGAATTCAAAGTTACAAGTATAATATTAAGAGCCAAGAAGTAACAACTCACTCCTGTGATGGCCCTTGATCCGATGTCTCCATTGATTAAGAAGCTTCCTGACCCGAAGACGTTGATGGAGATCCAAAAACTGAATTAAACCCGACATGAAAGCTTGGATGATTGTTGCCACAAACTGTTCTAGGACCTTTATGCTACGTTGGTCATTTGACAACACCAGCTCGTATGAAGGTTCGAATGATTGTTGTCGCAAACTGTTCTAGGACCTTTATGCTGAGTTGGTCATTTGACATCACCACCTCAAACAAGAGGCTACCTCAGCCTCCAGAACTAAATATAGTAACAATGCAATCTTGCTGAATTCCCTTGCAGAACAAAACATTATGCTCTTGAAATCAAGCGTGTCCCGGCATGAAGGAATCAAGATATGTGATTGTTCTACGCACTGGGACAAATCATCAATCTGAGAAATTAGAGACTTTTCTATGGAAATTAATTTTGGCTCTGCAAAGCAAGAAGATAGGAAGCACCACCAACAACAACAAATCTAAAAGTTTAGAATTTTGCCTACAAAAAGAATTGGATTCTAAAGCAAGAGGTATTATTTCATAATTCAGAGCATCAAAAACACAAATTTCCCCATTGAAATAGTAGCATGCAACAATCTGAAAAAACAAAGATTTTTCTATAAAAATCATCAATTTCAAGCTAAAAAAGGGATTGCGAAACAAGAAAATAGGGATTATCAAGCATGTCGCAGCATGATGGATAATGAAAAGTCAATTTTCCCTTATGAAACACCAAGAACCAAAAATCTAAAATCCAAAACAATATATATTTTTTTCTACAAAAGCATCATTACAGAGCTCAAAAGAATTATAAAAACCAGATTTTCTTTTGAAACAACAAAATAGGGATTACCAGACATGTTTCATGAATAACAACTAAACACAATTTCCTTCAATTGAATCACCAATTACCAACAATATTAAAAATAAATAAATAAATAAATAGATATTTCTCTATAGAAAGCATCAATTCATAGCTCAAAAACATAGGATATACCTTGTGATTAAGATAACAGCAACCGTGATTGGGATTAGGGCTAGGGTTAGAGAATCCAATGGAGAACGAGGATGAACCTTACAAGAGACCTTGAAAAGGGTAAAGAATAAGAAGAAGAGCAGTGACTCTTCTTCTCCTTTCTCTCTCGATCTCACCATTTTCTCTCTGATTTCATGCTTATTTTTAGGGTTTTATGTCTTTCTTTTCTTCTCTCCTTTCCCGCGCTTTTCCCGCCACCGAGATCAACGCCCAACGGTCTTTGAGATCCAGTGTGCAGCGTAGTACATACACCGAATTTCAAATGGGGTACGTGGCAAGCATACAGGAACTCTTTTGTAAATTTTTTTTTAATGCATCTTTTCAATTAAATTTTTAAATAATTTAGTTTTCATTATTATTATTATTATTATTATTATTTATAATTTGATAAAGATTAAGAAAAAAATGATATAAGGTCCTTGGCTATAATAGTACATCAGTTTTTTTCGTTCAAGTGAGATGCGAGTTTGACTCTCTGCTCTCATTTCATGAAAGATGAGAGTATATATATAATGATTGCGAGTTTGATTTTCTGCTCTCATTTCATGAAAGATGAGAGTATATATATAATGATTGCGAGTTTGACTTTCTGCTCTCATCTCATGAAAGGTGAGAGTATATATAATGATTGAATACGCTCCTACATACACCGTGTAAATGACTTATGAGTTTTATAAGAAAAAAAAAAAAAATATTAAATTTGATGTGATAGTAGGTACTAGTAAATGTGCCCCAATTTATAGACATTGTTTAAGTGGATGTAGATATAACCATTAATCAAGTGGATTACAAGTTTACAACATTTAAATGTGTCTTTAGGTTGTAACACTTATGTTTACCCAATGGCAAACACATTCCTTTCAATTGGATTCCCTTTCTTTTTCATGGAAATTTAAAGTGTAATATTTCAAAATTTTAATTTATATTATACATTTGTTTGGTCGAATCTTATAAAATATCAAAAAAGCACACAATAATTTTGTAGTTTGATAAATATGATTTTTCATCCATAATTTGTTAGGTTTTTAACACATTGTTTTTTAAGAAGCCGTATTTTCTACATCAGTCTTTAGACTTCTCAGAGATTTTTTTAAAAAATTTAAAGATTTTAACTCAAAACCATTTGGTTAAACATGCCAAGCCAAACTCTGCCATTTACACCAACCCCTATTAATTGGTCAATAGTTATTAGTTAATGATGTTAATAAATTTTTTGTTATGGTTGTATATCATTTGGATTAACAAAATTAATTAAAATTTTTAAAAACTATGATATCACCTACTTGTGTTATTAATAAATACGTAGCAATATCTTTGACCACATCTCTTCTCAAGTATTAATTATTAAAATTCCAACAAATCAGAAGACCATGGAAGTCCTAATCTAGAAAATCATTTATGTGCATCCATGACTTCAGAAACGGGGAACATTAAAAAGATATTTGGTTACCCAAATGGCCTACCTCACTTTGCAAAATATCAACTATTGAAAGCCTCAAAAGGTTTTATTTTAGAGTCGTGACATCAATACATTATTATTATTATTATTATTTTTAACAACGACAACAAATGGTGAGTTTAAGATGATATATCAACGATCATAATCTCACTGTAGAACCCGTTGTCCACTGTACCACCTATTCTGGAAGAGTCGTAGTCATAGCAAAATCACTCTTTTCTGCTGGCTTGCTGGAGAGGACAAAATTCTCACTTTATCCAATCTATTCAAGAAGGGTTGTAATTTTCAAAACTCCACAGACACCTGTGTTCTTTGTCACAGCGCCTCTGAGAATCTACAACATCTTTTTATTGACTGCGATTTCTCAAAACGAATCTGGGCATTCTTTGTCCATTCCCTAGGATCAATTTCACTCCCACAAACCATTCCTCTTTTATGGACTTCCTGGATCCCGTCACTCGACCCTCAACTTTGACCCCTCTGGGACCTTATTTCTCGTGCTATCTTGTGGAATATTTGGCTCGAAAGGAATTCTCGTATCTTTCAATTGACTGCATTGCCTAAGTTAAACATTATTTTTAAAACTACTAATACGCTTCTCAATTGGTTTCCAACAGCTGCAGATAGACACCAGCAAACCCTTAACAATACATCTCAAAAAATCAAGCGCTCTCTTGACTTCTTCAGCGCAAGGGTCTCAAACTCTACTGGCGAGACTGACCACTATGCTCCACAGGAATAGTTGACCCATCTGCTCTTCTAGTCAGGCCTGAGTTGCCAGACGGTGCCTTTCGCCTGATTAGATTTTTATCTTATTTTATCACTCAGCATTTATCTTTATTGTACTTTGTACCTCCTCACTTCTGGTGAGAGTATTTGCATCTTTGTCCAGTTTTCTTCTTTCTAAATAAATTAGTGGTTTATCCACTTTTTATCAAAAAAATAATAATAATAATAAATAATTTCACTGTAGTAAATCTTCCCTGCTTTACAACACTAGAGCAAAAACATAGTTTCAAAATATAATCATATCAATAATTTTTATAAACATTGGCATAAATTTCAAATTATTATTTTTTGGTATTAATTAATTCATTAACAAAATTTTCAAAATCATCATCAGTGACATCACCCATTAATTTAGTGTATTATTATTATTATTGTTGTTGTTGTTCCTTAATTAAGTAAGTCTCTTGTTTATTATGGTTGATGTGTTGGATCTTTTAAAGGATTAGTCTATAGAAAAGTCTAGCGATTGGTTGACTAATAATTTCTTCAATAAATTATTCATAGTTGATGTACCATGTGGAATAAGATTTGACCTTGTTAACATGTTATTAATAATTTCATCAATAACACCTCCAAATCTCCACCTCGGAATTATTAAACAATATTTTTTTTAAAAAAAAAAAGTAATCAACTTTTTATAATGTTCTCTAGTTTTTGGCGCCAATCTTTTCTATATCTTATATATTTAAAAAATAACAATTAAATTAAAATTAATAATTTTCCCCTAATTTTCATGCAATTAAAAAAAATACAATAAATATTTTCATTAAAAAAAAAATACACTTTCCATTGGCATTTGGCAACAACTCATTTGGCTACTAACTCCACCAAAAGTCAACTCTATAAAAATTTATTTATTTATTTATTTATTTATTTTTATTCTATAAAATAAAAAAAATTCAAACCTTTCCACCATCCATAAAAAAGTCAACTTCCATCACTCTCTTCTTCTTCTTCTTCTTCCTTGCTCTTCTTCTCTCTTTCCCAAAAAACCCACCCAAATTTCTCTCTTCCCAAAATATCCCTCATGTTCTTCCCATTCTAACCCAAACTCCTCTCTCTCCTTCCACCATGGGCAACACCATCGCCAAGTTCTCACCTTGCTTCAATGGCGGCGGCGGCGGCGGCGGCGCGGCCGCCGCAGCACCGCCGGAGCCCTACGACGATCCCAACCTCGGGCACGCCTTCTGCTACCTCCGTCCCAATGACACTACCATCTTCCGAACGATCTCCGGCGCTGCACTCGGCGCCAACGCCTCCACGCCGCCATCCACGTCGGAGCTCCACTCCCTCACCTCTCACCTCACCTGGCCGGCGGCGGCTAATACCGCCGCCTCCGGCTTCGAGAGCTCGACCTCGTTCTCCTCTGTTCCGCTCCAACCCGTCCCTCGCTTCTCCTCTGGTCCTCTTTCTTCCTCTCTCGCCGATCGTGGATTTCTCTCCGGCCCCATCGAGCGTGGCTTCCTCTCCGGCCCTATCGATCCCCGCTCCACCTCCACCTCCACTGGATCCTCCAATCTCATCGGCAGCAGTAATCGAACCACGGATTCCTCCGATTCAATTCCCATTCCCAATCGGAGCAATCTCCATTGGGCGCAAGGCAAGGCCGGAGAGGATCGCGTCCACGTCGTCGTCTCCGACGAGCACGCCTGGCTCTTCGTCGGCATCTACGATGGATTCAATGGCCCCGATGCCCCAGATTACCTTCTTTCCAATCTCTACTCCGCCATTCACAGTGAGCTCAAAGGGATCCTCTGGGACGACGAATCACCGAACCCTAATTGGCCGGAGAACCATCTGGCGGTGCTGAAAGCTCTCTGGAAAGCCTTGAAGAAGACGGAGGAAGCCTATTTAGGGATCACTGACAAGATGGTGATGGAGAATCCGGAGCTTGCTCTGATGGGTTCTTGCGTCCTGGTGATGCTGATGAAGGGGGAGGATGTTTATCTGATGAATGTTGGGGATAGCCGTGCTGTTCTTGCTCAAAGATTGGATTTTTATTCTCGGAACTCCATTGAAAAGGAAAACCAAGGTCTTGAGATGATGATGATGATCACTGATGGATTGCATGATTTGGCTGCTCTGCAACTCACCATTGATCACAGCACTTGTGTTCTTGAGGTATTGATTGATTTTTAAAAAAAAAAAAAATTTGTTTTGATTTGGTGTTCAGTGATTGGAGTTTGTTGTTGTTGTTGTTGTTGTTGTTGTTTAAGGAAGTGGAGAGAATAAGAGATGAACATCCTGATGATGCTTGTGCTATTGTGAATGATCGAGTGAAAGGATCGTTGAATGTTACTCGAGCTTTCGGTGCCGGATTTCTCAAACAGGTAATCTTGTTGTTTGCATTTGGTATATCGGTTTGAATTCGTGTTTGTTTGATCGATCAAATTTGTTGCAGTGAATATATAAATACGACTACATGCATTGTTTAGGAGTGGCGTCTATTACTAACAAGTTAAGTTGCTATGGGCTTTCCAAATGGAAGGTCATAGACAAGTGAGGAGTAGACCTTAAAAGTGTTTAGCAGAGACTTTAATTTAATGATACATCTTAGCGAGGTTTATATAACTGTTGTGAATGTGTTCATTGTTGAATTTGTTCTTGACAAAAACATTTGGGTTGATCATGTGCATATATATATATATATATATATAGATGTGTTGTTAAGGATAATGTGCTGATATTTACTAGCATTGATTGAATTCCATGTTGATTAATTATTCAAGCAGATTGTTGATTTGTTTTCTGATATGCAATTTCTCTCTTTGTGCAGCCGAAATGGAACAATGCGCTTCTAGAGGTGTTCCGAATTGATTATATCGGGAACAAACCATATCTCTCATGCACGCCGTCTCTTTATCACCATAAAATCAGCTCGAAGGATAGATTTCTGATACTGTCATCAGATGGACTTTACCAGTACTTCACTAACGATGAAGCCGTCAGTCAAGTCGAATTGTTCATTACAATGTGCCCCGAAGGTGATCCGGCACAACATCTTGTCGAAAGAAGTTCTTTTCCGAGCAGCAGCAAAAGCTGGTAAATCTCTATTATTCATTATGATCATTATAAGATGAACCTCTAACAGCATTGAATCAATTGATTGCAGGCATGGAGTTCCATGAATTGCTTGAAATTCCACAAGGAGACCGAAGACGGTACCATGATGATGTTTCGATCATTGTTATTTCCTTGGAAGGAAGGATTTGGAGATCTTGTGTGTAAATAGACATAAAAATACGAAAAGAAATACATACACATGCACACAGAAAAACAATGTCAGATGAAACTCCGGGATATATACTCTGCCATTGCATCAGAGTTAAAACTCAGACCGATTGATCCAAATTGGTGTGTTCTTGATTTTGCGATCAATATGTTGAGGATCGAAATAAGAAAAGCCGAGATTTTGTATGAATGCTGCTGATGTAGAACTATATTGCCCATTTGCTTATTTGGAGCCTGTGATTTCTGAAATATTGGTAATACTGCCAATGCAACAGTAATGTTTCACCGTGATATCTTTGAATAGTATGATCAAATTATGTTATTGTCTTGACTCGAGCATTGTGAAATTTGGTTCATCTGTGACTTTTCGGCATTATTTCTCTCGTTGAGTGTGTTGAATATGAACTTCTAGAGAGGTGAATAATTTAAAAAAAAAAATTTACCAGTAGATGGCAAATACTTCTCATTTAAAAGTTTATCAAGAGACAGACAAGTATGGATGTCTTATGGTGGTTTATTGATCCTCTTGAAACTTATTAACTCTGTCAGGCATCGCACCGGGTAATGAAAGTTCGTCACGTACATGTTCAGAAGATTTATAGAAACTATACTAAGCTAATAAATTCTACCACTCAATTTTGAAGGAAAAAAAATACGACTGCTCATAGGGGATTCACTGGGATCTATTTAAACAATACTAGACTTTAAAACACCGGGTAAATAGTATTGCTTTAATATTATGAATTTACTATGGTATTATGAACTTACTATAATACCATCAGGCATATTTTTGACTATGTGCCTGCCCACCCAACTATGATAATCCACTGTTGTCACAATATATATATATATATAGCTCTTCTTGGTATAGTTTTGGTTTTTAAATGTGAAAATTTATTTATTTTCAATTTCAGATTTATTTATTTTCAATCTCATGTGTAACTGCGGGTCTTTTTTGAATTCCTCCGTCGGACAACATTGAATTAATAATTTTCTAATCAATAAATGATATCCGTCAAGCAATTATTTTTATATATATATATATATATATTCAAAATCCTACATTCAAGTATTAAAAATATGATGAACAGCACTAGATCTGACATTATTAGAGATTTTCAAAGAAAAGATTGGTGATATGTCAATATATATACAATAAAAAAATTTGTCATACTCTATTGTCTTTATATGTTGGGGCCAAGTTAGGTGCTACATTAAAGCAAAAGATCACATGTTTATTCAAAAAAATTATTAATTTAATATTAATTACTAGAATTATCACTACTAAGTCAAATAATTCGGAGATCAAAATCTTCCTTTTGTCAAATTCAAATACTAAATTACACCAGTCATTTGATGCTGATTGCTGACTTGCTACCATCAATATCACCAACCCATGTATCCATTTGTATATCTATGTGTGTGTGTATATATATAAAAGTGATTAAAACCATCATTTTATTGAGAAAAAAAAATAAATACACAAACTTAATACAGAGACTCTCATCCGAAGTGAAGCACACTTAGCACAAAAACATAAGTCAAAAAAATTGATGAAGTCATTATCTGAAAACACAAGCCTGTCTAATTTGAACCAAGAAATATCTTCCTCAGAAGTATATGTATATTTTTCAAGTTAACAAAAACAAACATTGAGATGTTTTGATGCATTTAATTTATCAAAGTATTAATAGGTTTTTTTCTGCCTTTGGATATTGATTTTGTCCAACTGTTGTATTGCATGTGTGGTTGTTTTGTAGTGTTTGGTACTATAAAATTAAGAAGAATATTCTTCCACAAAAAAAAAAGGCCATCATTCCAATTCAGAGATTTTTCTGCTCAAACAATAATAAGAACTGAAGAAGAAGTAATTGTTACAATTCAAACAAACAGTTTTTCAATGCATGTTAGTGCTTCTTTTTCAGATAACTTTTACTGCTCCAAATGCTTCTCCTTTAAAGTTTAAAGACTCCAGCCAAACAATAGTATTAGCATGACCCACCACCAAAGATGAACTTTGAATTTACAAGTCAAAGGAAACAATTAACTCTTATTATTATGTCTTCTAGTTTTTCAATTTAACAGTCCCACCTTGTTCACCTTTCATTTTCTAAAGTTCTCCTTCTTCTTCTTGTTCTTCTTGTATTGTTTTAATTAATCATGCAAAACAAAGTTGGCAAAATCATGAAGAAATTTTCACACTCTCTTTGTTATTTATTTTTTATACCAAACTTTGAATCTTTCACTTGATTTCTAATCATTCTATCTTTATTTTCATGTGTGTATATATATATATATATATATGATCAAATTAGTATCATTAGACTTCCAAAGCATTCATTGATCTCTCTTTCTATTGCTTTTTCAAAGTTTTGCTTCCAAGCTATGTTTTTCTAATCACAAGCATAATAATAAATCCAGGCATCTTCTACTCATTCACATTGCTGAAACATTTGCTAATCATTCTCTTTATTCTCATATAAGCATTCACTCTATACATATATATGTGATGAAATAAGTATGAATGGAATGCCAAAGCACTTCATGATATCTTACTTTTGCTTTTCAAAGTTTGGCTTGTATTAAATTTGTCAATAAACTTACTGGGTTAGAGAAAAAAAAGCATTCTTTTGTTTGTTAAAGTACTGACTTAGATTTGTTAGATTGCTTTCCTTTGGTGAAACTCCCACTGATAGTTAAGTTTGCCTGAGAAAACGTAACCAAAAGAATCTCAAAAGGACACCTCTTCATTTGTTTCTATTTATTAGTACACTTATAATAGAGAGAGAATAGAACTGTCTTGTACGTTTCGCTTACAAGCTTTTCCTCATTCTCTTCTTTAACTTCTTTAACTTCTATTTATTGTTTCATTACTGCATTCATGTGCTCTGAATTTGATTTAGTTTCAGTGTCTATCAATGATAACAAGGAAGAAGACATGAAGAAGAAGAAGAAAGGAGATGATGAAGAAGAAGAAGAGGTAGTTAGTTGCAAGTATGACAGTGAGGATGATGGTTATCACACTCCAACATCTCCGAGACATCGACTTCCTTCAATTGTCGAATGCCCGCCTGCACCGAGGAAGCCGTTGATGAGACTTCGACGGAAGAGGAAAGCAGAGATTGCTCTGGCTGAAAATGAAGAAGAGATCATGTTGTTCTTTAGTTCAGAGAGTAGTAACAAGAAGACCAAATCAATTGCCACAATTCACTAGTTCTATTATTTGTTTTTCTTTTTCTGTTTGGAGTGTTTTTGTTTCTATTATTTTTCATGTCTTATTCGGGTACACAAAGTTCTTTCCAAGATGTTTGTTCTTTGGATCCATCCAAAAAAGTGATGTTTGTTCTTCATCTAGTGTGTCGTCGTCGATGTTTGACAAAGGACTTGTCTGTATTATCCTTCAGCTCAATGAAACTAGGAGTCTTCAATGCATTCCCATGCTCTCTGTTCAATCTTGGAGTTTTCATTTCTAAATCAAATTCAATAAAAAGAAGACGACGACGTTTCATCGAAGAATAAATTGTATTCGATATAAAATGTCAAGTTTTGACAGAAACAAATCTGCAACATGCTTCAAACTGAATGAGCAGAGATAAAACTTGCAGTAAGTTACATCGAACTGATAAATTCTACAATTTGAATCTTCAGCAACTTCCAATTGATAAATTAATTTACCAGGGCGGAGATTACTTCGCCGGGCCCAAACAGACATGGTTTGAGCAGCTATAGTTTGAATAGAAATGCCGAAAACGAAACGATTGATAGATCTTTGTCGTGTTGTTTCTGCATGTCACTATATTCAACAAAAATCGACAACAAATCCGGTACCCACCATTTCCATCAGGGCCTCTCAGGTTCTTCGATATGAGTTGGCAATTGATGTTTAAGACCCAATCTTCATTTCAAATTGGTTCGATAAAGGCGATGTCTGCATCATTGAATCTGTGAATAAAGAATGTACCTTGTTATCATAATCAGCAAGAACACACTTCAAATATGCAAACATGGACACAATTAAGTGGGAAAATACATTTAAATTGCAGCAAATGAAGCTGAGTTTCATTAATATGACCCTACAAAATGTTCGCAAATCTGAACACCAAAGTGGAGTCTAGCTCAACATGATAACATGATTTTAAAACCTGGACCCCGATAAGATTAAGTTGTCTATAAGTGGGTCAGTCAAGCCTGGAGTTTGTGTCTGAAAAAAAACATACCAAAACCTACACCTTTTACAGTGATACATTCACTCGCATACGTTCTAATTACCATTACAAAATGACAATTCTTTGGAATGCAGCAAAAACAGGACATATACGACAATCAAAGTTATGAAATTCAATTGACATTCTAATGCAGATTTGATTATCGATTCATAGAGCTCTGATAAAAATCTCTTGTTCATCATTTCTTCTCAAAACACTAGAAATGACAGTAACACATCAAAGTAGAACTTAAATACAATCTGATAAACATTTCAGATCATGAGCAAAGGAAATTTACAGGACAATGCAGAACTTTGTTATCGATATTCAATCACTCACAAAACTAAACATAAAGAAACATACCTCATGGCCGAGCCCAAGCCATTGCAACAATGAGGCCGAGACAATCCAAAATGAAACTTGGCCCATTGGGTATTGAATGTTTTCCTAAAATCACTTTTTATATACTCCCAAAAAAAATAATAATAATAACACATATCCAAATGCCAAAGAACATTGTTAGTATTTCTCACACAACGCTACAGTTTCATCGGCAAAGTCAAGGCTCTCTTGATATTGTCCTTCATAGCACTCATCTTGGCCAGATTTCTGAAATGGCTATTCTCAATGTCTTTTTCTGTCACCTAAGATAAATAGTGTACCATAAAGTGTAGAAAACTGCAAAGAAATATGGCACACTGTTTCCAATGTCTTTCTCAAAAAACATAAACCAATGTATCCATTGTTTTCAGCTACTGATGCACTGAGACCACAAAGGACCTCAATGGCAAAGCTTGGAAAGGAGACAAGAGGAATCAAATAAAAGGGCTGCTGAACAATGGAACCCCACAGCCATGCTCAATTATACATGAAGAGTCACATGATGGCCAATGCTTAAAGGCCTTCCAACGTACAATGAATCACTGAATTGATTGTTCATCCACTCTTACATGTTTACATCTTTTGATAGAACAGAACAAGCTTGGCTTGAACTATCCATATAAGTTTGATGGGTCTTTTTGAAGCTCCATGTATTAACTCTTGTCTAGTAAATCACTGTTATCAGCCGGTTTATGCCCGATTAGCTTCCCGAATGAGCTTACAGGAGGAGATAAACATTTGAAACTGCTACTTCCCTCACAGAAATTCCGAGACCTCCTTGGCCGCCTTAGCTTCGAGGAGGTGTCCTTGTCGAGCTCTTCTGCTGTCTTGGTCTTTGCCACCTCCAATCTGGCTATTTCGCTTCGGCAGAATGGGCAGACTGGAGCTGAAGAAAGCAAGGTTGCAGTGTTGGGCTTCTTGTAGCAGCAGAGAGCCAATGTGCAATGCGCACACATTTGGTGGCCGCAATCTTGAACCTCAATTGTGCATGCTTGTTCGAAACAGATGCAGCAAAGCTCGGTGTCACTGGCCTGCAATAACACATTCCCTCATTGAATAAGACCAACTTATAGACATCAAACTTTTCTTATTCCATTAAAATTAGAATTGTAGACAAATGCAAAGTACCTCAGAACCAGTATCATCATCAACTTTGACTTCCGAATGTGGAGGGGATGGAAGGGAAAACATCGTCCCTTTCAAAATCTTCTTCTCCCTCAATAAGTTAGCCTCCATCAGAGCCGTCTCTAGAAGAACCTTTGTATCTGGACTGAGGTCACTAATGAATTTCAACGGCTTTGGCCAAACCAGAGGCTCTGCAGATGAAGGATTCAGTAGAGCTGCACATTCCCCATGCTTACATTTTAATGCAATTACATATGGAATTCTTCTGAAAAACACCAGCCCAAACAATGATTTTGAATCATTAGCAATAATAATAACACCATATGGTAAAACACAATACATACGGCAATTCAATAAACACTCATGCTTACCCTGATGAGTCTCTTTGAAGCCGATCAGCTCCCCAAGTAAGCAATTCCCTCACACAACCTAAGCATCCCCCACGGGCTGCCAAGTGAAGCGGGGTGCTTCCTGCCCATCTGCTATGCAAGGTTTGGAACTCTGTTAATGAAACAGTAAAACCAACTTCACCGAAACTGAGATAATAAGGAAAAAGCAACAACACCTGTATCCACCCGTCGGTGCACCAACAAGAGCTCCATTATCTAAAAGTATATGCACACAATTAGGCCGCCTTTGTCTTGCCGCAAGATGCAAAGGTGTCATCCCATTACCATCTCTAACATTCACAAACCGAGCGAATCCCCTACAGCATCACAGTTCACACAAAGAACAACAATGATAAACAAAGCCATGCAATCTTTATGTCATTCAGTGAGCTACAGTATCTTGAAACTAGTGATACTAACCAAGAACCAGCAACAGGAGAATAATGTGCAGCTGAGATGATTGTTTGCAAACAATCCGAATGCCCAAAATAAGCAGCATAATGCAGGCAAGTTCTTCCAAGCAATGAATCAAACATCAAAATCTAATCAGAACCACAACAAAACCAAATCAATCTTCACATCACATTCCAACAAATTGACAATAAAAAAACAACAACATTCATGGGATTTTTGCATACATTGGCACCAGCTTCAAGTAACTTTTGCACACAAGCTATCTTCCCATGCATCGCTGCCAGCATCAATGGAGTCTTATGCCCTCACAAACACCACAAAGATCAGAACTTTCCCATCTAAATCAGAAAGAAAACAAAAATCCTCAAATTTCTCTCAATTAATTACCTGCCTATGCCGATTAAGCAAATCAGGATGAACAGATCGACTTAAAAGCAAAGACAAAACCTAGAAACAAATCAAACAAGGAGAAACACAGCAATCAGAGACCAAACAGGGAAAGATGGCAGCTTTGAGGAGGGAACGAGCTAACCTCAAGGCGGCCATTGGCGGCAGCGATATGGAGGGCGGAGAGGCGGCCATAGATGGTGGTCTGGTAGAGAATGTCCGGATAAATCCTCAGAGAAGACTCCACCTTCGCAAGGTGCCCAGCTCGCACGGCCATGAAGAACTCGAGCTCTGTGGGGTTGCGGCTGCAGCTCAGGCCATGCCCCATCTTCTCCGTTGATCCGCCGGCGGCTAACTCCGGCGGCTGGGGAGGAGGAGAAGAAGCAGAGCCATGAGTGGGGGTTTAAAAAAGCTTCCTTTTTTTCTCATAGCTGAGTTCCGGTCACCGCCCAAACTGCCAGAATGATTTTCTCTCTCCAGCCGCCTATTTAGATTATTATTATTAAATTATAAATTATACAATAAATATGTACTAAGCCCTCAAATTTATAAAATAATCATACAATTATTTAGAAAAAAACCAATATAACCAAAATCTCATTATTATTTTTATTTTATTTTTTATATTTTTGACAAATAGGGTGGGCGCCCCTATTTTAAAAAAAATCAGGGATATCTACAGACGTGGAGTAAGTTTAATAAACACATATACTCTCACTTTGTGTGATCTTTGGTATTTGATTTTGAGTACTCTCTGAAATGAATACTCTACGTAAGGGATCTGGTGTCAATAGGATGCCAAAATTTTTTATTTTACAAAAAATTTCTTCTAATTTTTTTCATGTTAAAATGAAAAAAATACTTTATAAAGAGGAAAAAAAATATATAGATACTATAAAACATGAAGTCCATTAACAATAGAAAGTATAAACAATAGATCACACAACAAAGATGGAGTTGAGTCTTTCACTTGATAATCTACCAAGTAGTAAAAACTGACAGCCTAAATCTAAATTCTTTAAATCCTACTAATATAATTTTTAAATTAATTAATTCAGTGTATTTTTTTCCTCAATTTTGATTAATTTTTTTTAAAAAAATAATGTCATTGTTCCTCATTTGAATGGGACTATCAGGATAAAAATAAAAGATTTTCACATTCGAATCTCAAAAAAATAAAACGCTGATTTTTAAATAAGTTTTGAGTATTAAAAAAAATTAAGTACTTTTTCTCAAAATTATTAAAAAAAAAAATAAAGGAAATTGCATTGCATAGATCTCCCTAATTTGTTCACCGATGGTGAGCGGAGCACCAAGGGCTCTGTTTTTCATTTGGAAGCATCCCTAGATCAGTAAGAGATATTTTTTAGTGGGCCCCATAAAGTGAGTCATGTAAAGTTACAAGTCTTCATGTGTGGGTCCTATCTCATTTTCTTATTCTCTCTCCTCATAATTTTTGGAATATAAATAAGTCTATATTGTTTTATTAGTTATTGAATTAGTTATTTTTATTGGTCATCTTTCTCAATAATAATTAGCACTTATAGAAGTAGTCAATGTTGAAAGCTTCATTTTTAATGTTTTAACATATATAATTTCTTCACACAAGTTGATTTTTCTTGATTTATTTAGTTGATGAAGTTACATATCTTCGTATTAATTTTCTTTTTTTTAGCCAATCAAATTAGTAAAATCTTTCATTTCATGCAATTATATTCTTTTCTAAGTTTAAGAGCAACAATTCACATATATAAATAGAGACCTTGAAGGCATACGAAATATGAAATAAATGATGCAAATGATCATATGAAGAAGATAAATACAAACAAGAGAAGACAAGGTGTGTAATAAAAGAAACAAGGCATGCACAAGAGTCACAAGACTAGTTTAAATTTTTTTTTATTTGATAAATGTGGATTAGTTGGATGTCAGTGATAACCACACATGAGAAGTTGAGTTCTAAAACACTTGTGTTCTCCCACAAATTGAGATTTGAACCAACCTCTTCAGTTGAATAAACTGTTAGTTGTTTAAAAAAATAAACTGTTAGTTGTTTAAAAAAAAATTTACAGAAAAAAATAGAAAAAAAATTAGAAAAATTTAAAAAATATAGAAAAATTTAACAAGAAGGAACTATAACCCTAAATAATAGATAACATAACAAAACATATACACACACACACACATATATATATATATATATATATATATATGTGTGTGTATTGAGGTAATTCTTAAGTTTTTCACAAATTTACTCCCAGATTTACTCTTCCGAAATTCACTCCTAAATTTACTCCAAGTTGCTCTCCAGTACTTTTTACATTAATTTTAAAGCTTGATGTTGAGCTAAGGATTGCTGCCAAAACAAAGCCAGTGGTAGTAGGATCACAACCAACAACAGCAGGGATGCCAAAAGTCACTGCAATCTTGGGCACATTTTTCAACTTACCAAACTTCTCCCTCCAATACCTATAATTCCAACTTAATTCTCTCCTCTTCTGATCATGCACCTTGTGATGATGTTTGACGTTAGACAACTTAATCTTGTAGTGATGCTTGAGTATAACCATAAGCAACTTAATTCTTATTGTGATGGTTGACAGGATTTATTAGGATAAGCATATCCCTTATCTCAATTTTGAAATCACTCCTCCAGCTCTCAATATAACCATCTTCTTGACACAAGAGACATGGAAATGGAATTGCTTGTCCTTATCAGGACAGAAAATTGAGGCAGTTTAGCACAACAAGGGTGTAAGTCAAAGCCTTTAATTAATTTATCAGGACAGTGGTAGACAAATTAAGCCATTGATGTCCTCCCCACAAGCATCACAATATCTATTTGGAAAACATTTTATATATGAGGAAATAGAAGTGGAGACCAGGGAATAAGGAATAGGAGAGGATTTCTTCAAGGTTTGCACACTCTTTATGGAGGTGCAAGTTACATGCAGTACTAGTGTCATTGCAAATGTAACAAGTGGCAAAAAAATATATCCTAATTCCAAGCAGCCACCACATGTGAATGTTTCTCTGCATGTTCTCTAGATAGCTTAAGGTTGTGGCCATGCATGGTGGTTTTGTTCAACATGCATCTCTCCTTAATTTGCTCTAAAATATTCTCTAGAGAAACAGAGACAAATAGAATTATAAGCAACTTCAAAATTCAACCTTGTGCATTAAGCCTGTGTAAGACTATTAATTTGATGCAAAACATAAATGAATAAATTAATAAATAATAATAAAATAACAGAATTTCAGTGATCATTAATTCCTTTATCCTTTATGATTATATCTTTGTAAAATATGAGAAAATGAAATAACTACAAGAGAGACTTTCTTTCTTTTTAGGGGGTGGTGACCCCTATGTGATTGTTCTTTTTGTTCTCCTTGACCACATCTAGTGGTCGGAGTATTTGTTATCTTTCTTTTTTTAATGCAATGTGGTTCCATTTTTCAATTATATATCAAATATTTATTATCATCTCTAGCCAGTAATTAACATAAAATTAAAGAAATACATATATGAAATAAAAACAAAATAATCAACTGAAAACCCTTAGCTAATTATGACTTGTGGTTGTATAAATGTATATCAAAATGTAGCACTAGTAGAATTATTATTATTATTATATCTATTAACATAAAATTAGAGAAAGAAAGGACTTGGAGCTAGATATATACATACAAGTAGAAGATCACATGCATGATGATAATATATATTACAATGAAATTAATAATTAAAGGAGAATTTTAACTCACATACATACATGAAATTTGCTAATTAAATATTGTTATCATAAAATATTTAGACTTACCTTCTCGTCTCCAAAAAACGCACACTAAAAAAAAATGACTTATTTAAACTCTATTTCCCTCAATTTAAGGTGAGATGTCAAGACGGGAAGCTAGCTAGTACTTCATATTTATTTATTTATAATTAGGAAAAATTACTTATAGGGGCATGTAGCTTCTCATAATCTTCTCCATAGTCCCTCTAATAATTTCATATACTTCTTAATTTTTTTTTATTTACTTTTTCATCCCTCTCATTAACACAACCTATTAGCTTTGATGAAATCTCTCATTTTCCGAGATTTGAAAATACTAAAAATCTTCGGCCTTTCGTTTGAAATTTACTTAAAATTACTATTTCAAACCATACAAATTAATTAATCCCCTCAATTAACAATTTATCAAAAGTAAGAATTTTTTTAATTTTGTGTTAGTGCATGAACATGTATACATTAGCACATATATAACTTAATTAAACCATCCCTTGATAATATAAAGTAGGTTTTTCAATCCTCTCTCTCAACATTAGATATGTTTCAACGATAGGTAATATTAATTTCTCCTAGAATGGACATGTAAACTACTCATTAAAAACAAATGCAGGAGGAAATTTCTAATACAAAACAAAGGCTCTCTAGAAGTTGGTCCACAAGGTTCAAACAAAAGCTCTATAGAAGTTGGTCCACAAGGTTCAAAGAAAGTGCTCCTCCAATCAAAACACAACATCACCACCAATAATTGCAAGTTATTTAATTTCATATATTTATTAGAAATGATCAATTCGTATATATATATATATATATATATAGATTTGGTTGTTGACTAGCTACTTAAATAATTAATTTGATGACATGGTATTCTAAAGTTTTCATCCCAATTATCCCTTAATTTTTTTTTAATAAAAATAAATAAACTACAATTTTATTGAAGAATAAGAGAAAAGACATAACAAACACCGAAAAGAAAAGATAATAAAAAGGGGCTATTTCTTGGCTTTTCTCTACTTGGTTACATGGTTTTTTTTATATTCACAAAAAATTGTTTAAAATTTTGAATTTGAAAAATATTAATTTTGCGGTGTTGTGTTTAATGGAGTAAAATAAACATGATGGATGAGTAAATGAAGTTAGTGAGGCTAATTATGATTTGTCATATTTTTCTCTAAATTTTATAAAGACTTGAAAATTGGAGACTAAAGCCAGTCAATAGAAATCAAGATCAGTGTTGAAAAGTCTATGGATCTCATGATGATGTTGATGAAGCCAAGTTTTAATTTGTTGTTTTTTGTTTGTACTTAATTAATGAATGGATTAAGCATTAATACTTCATTAATTCAGACAAACAAGTTAATAGGTTAGAAATTATCATAGGTCAAAATGAAATTAAGGCACATATACATAAATAGCCCAGTAAAAATTGAAACTTTGTGTGCATAGGGAGCACATTATCCCTATAAATAATGTATTTATATGTATGCATGCTTCACATATATAATAACAAGGTTAAGTTAGTAGGAATGAGAGTATAAATAGAAGTTATAAGTTTAATTTAGTTGAATTAATTAATCAATTGAGTGCCAAAATTAACATCCCCAACAAAGCTAATGACAATGAGAAATTTCAACTTTGCAAAGAATCAAGTGTATTAATTATAGAGAGTGTTTGGTTGAATGAAATCATTTGTAAAACTCTAGTAACTTTTAATTATTATAGATCTTTAGATGGATCTAAATTTAATTACAATAACTCTAAATATAATGCACTTGATTGGAAGTATTTTAACAAAATTAATAATTAGGATAGAATAGTAAAATTAATTCACATACATATATACTAATACAAAAATGTATAATTATATATACTGCCTAAAAATTCATATTTTTGTATGTCCTAATAAAAGCCAAAATTGCATAATATAATAATTATATATATATATATGAGAAATTATTATGATCTCATTGAAGAAATAGAGAAAGAAGAAAAAAAAAATAAAAAAATAATACATTAAACATAAAACGTATACATACCTTGAATTACTATTTCTTTTTCTTGCTAATGGTGAACCAATTTCGTCTAAATTTCTAGAGTTTTACGTCACATTCATAGATTATGTCAAATATCTTTTAAAACTAACTTTTCTTCGAAAATATCTCAAAAATACTTTGCAAAAAAAAAAAAAGTCTCCCTTTGAAAAAATAGATTTCTTAATATGTTTTTTCCCTCCGATTTTATAGTACGTCAGTTTGATTTTCAAACACATATTTTCTATATTTTTCGTCCACTCCCAAACATCATTGTGATTGCTTAACTTAGTATTGAAGATTTTCATAGCTATTTGGCAAGTAGACATAGACCAAACTATGTATAAATTTTTAATTGTATTGATTTTGTTAGTTATTATTTGGAAATTGTACCATCATTTCTTCCTAAGGTCCACGAAAAACATATTTTGCTTCATAACTAAGGTTTATTTTTCTACTCAAATTAAAGAAAGACCTTGACTAATTAAATGCATAGCACTTTGTATAAAACAATAATGCAGTAGGAAATTTCTCGCTTGCAAGATTTCTCATCAATTGTTTATTTTGGAAGGTCAATTATTAATATGTCTCATATATATATATGTCTCATATATATATATATATATATTCAAGTCCTCTTGGTGGATTACATCATTAATCTGATAAATATTTGATCAAAGAAATTAAAACAAGAACGATCATCAAATGAATTAAGTTCATGATAAGATTTATATTTATCTCTCAATTTAAACATGATGGAAATTAAGGAGACTTGCAAATTGGAGTCTTAAGTTAATTAGTCATTATCAATCAATTGAAGTGTACTTTCTTGACAAATTCAGAGTGTTGAATTGTTCATGCAACATAGATTGAGCTTAATATTTGTTTGAATTTAGTTAACTAGTTTTCAAACTTATTATGATTATTTAAAACTAAAGTTGGTCAATATATATATATATATAACAACTAAAGCACAACAAGAAAAGAGATGAGAGGACGACAAAGATAATTAATTTGGACCGATCGACAAATATCCATCTTTCCGTCACATGTCTATGACAAAGCCCATGATAACAATCATTAGATCAACTCAACCACATAATAAACAACTTAGTTTAATTTATTTGACATTTGTACATATATGAAAATATTTTAATATTTCTCAAAGAAACAAATTAATACAAGAAAGATTTGATAACAGTACTATAATAAAAATAAATAAATTACAATTTATTGAAAAAAAAAGAAACAGGTACAGAGAACCAACAAAGAAAATAAAATAAACAAAAACTCTACCAAAGAAAAGAAAAATAGAAAACACTCAAAGTAAAAATAGAGCTCCATCACCAAGAGTACTATATATTCCAACTAACCAACAAACAAATCAATGAGTAATGAGAGAAGTAACAACACCAACAAGCATGGCAGTGGGATCACCAATCACAACAGCAATAACAAAAGTCAGTGCAATCTTAAGAACCTTCTTCAACATCCCAAACTTACTTCTTCCACTTCCCTTCCACTTACTCTCCTTGTAAACCTCCAACTTAGGCTTAGGCCAATTAGCATCCACTTTCTCAATTTGCCAACCATCTCTCCAACTCTCACACACCAAATCCTTCACACAAGAAAGATGGAAGTGGACTTCCTGGTTTTCAGAAACATAAGACCAAGTGTTCTTCACTTCCCCCCAGAGCTTCTTTTCCTTGCATTTACAACACTTGGAACTCACCTTCTTCTTAAGAACCAGCCTTATTTTCTCTCCTTCATTTATAACCACATCCTCATAATAAGGGAGTTTAGCACAACAAGGGTGCAAGTCTAAGTCTTCTTTATCACAGCGGTAGACATAACCATTGATGTCCCTCCCACAAGCATCACAGCGTTTGTTTGGACCACCTTCTTTGAGGAAACGGAAGTGAAGCTTAGGGAAGAAAGGGTGAGAGATGATCTCTACAGGGTTTGCACACTGTTTATGAAGGTGGAAGTTGCATGCAGTGTTAGTGCATGTGTAGCAAGTGCCAAACCCTACTTCCTTGCAACCATCACAAGTATATAGTCTGTCAATTTTCTCTTCCTTTAATGTGTAGCCTGGGTGGCTTGGATGATGGTCTATCATGTCTTCAATAATCATCTGATAAAAACGATAACCATAAATACTAAAGTTTATAAGAAGAAGAGATCAACTGATGAAATTAGAAAGATATAAAAACAAAAAAAAGTATATTGTTTGATGAATCATTAATTAGATTTATATGTATGTCTAATACCTTGATATGAAAAAATAAAATAAAATAAACGGTGTAAATACTAAAGTTTAAAAGAAGAAGAGATCGACTGATGAAATTAGAAAGAGAGAAAAAAAAGGGTATATTATTTGATGAATCATTAGATTTATATGTATGTTTACACTCTTTAATATGATAAAGCGGTGTAAATACTAAAGAGTTTATAAGGAAGGAAGAGAGATCGACTGGTGGGAAATTTGAAAAGATCATATATATCTAACTATATATATATATTGTTTGATGAATTATAATTCTAATTAATATGTAGGGGGACCTTATTTAGTTAAGGAGAGAAATTTGATAAAAGAAGAATAAAGTACATGATAAGGAAATGAGTAGTTACTTTGAATATTTGCTTCTATCTCTTATCTTTAAGAAATAAATGAATATACCTTAATCCTTGAAAAAATAAAGCTAGACTATGATAATATTAGAAGGAAATAATAGGCTAAAAATAGAACTATATAATTATTGCATGAATTTGATAAGATAGCATACCTTTAATTGCCTCTCTTCGAAGTACTCCACACAAGAAAGAAAGAAAACTAATTAGTTAGTATTCTATATACATGCATATATATATATATAGGAATGGATTATATTAAGGGGACTAAACAAGAGAACTTTCACAGTAATTTCAAGGTGGTTTCTCTTTTGTCACATATACATACATTTGGTTAAATTTCTTGGAATATTATTTAAGTTTCTTTAAAAAAAATGAAACAAGAATTATATATCAACATTAATTTTTGAATATTAATTTTATTAATCAATTAGAAAATTTTCACCTTGCAAAACATAAAAAATTTTAAAGAGATAAATTTATATATAATTAATTAATCAAGCTTTATTTTTCTATTCGGAGAAGACTTTGACTTTTTGAAATCAACTTGTATTATAGCAAATTAAGACAACAATGAAATTGAAAATTTATAACACGGTTTGCTCTACAATTCTTTGTTCATAAAGTTTAAAATTAGAGGCCCCATTCTCTCCAAATTATTTTTTTTTTTCTTGAACTCCGAGTTATATATTTTCATGTATGCTCAAGTTTTCTTGACTCTCATATCCTTAATAGTTCAATTTGTCCTCTGCATTTAAAAATTAAAAAAAAAAAAAGACTGAAATTGGAGAGTTCATAAGTAGGTGACCATTATCAAGCAATAGACGTGTGGGGTCTTGTGAATGGACACACATTCTCAGTGTTAAAATGAATGTTCATGAACCATAGAAAAATATCAAGACTAATTTGTGTTTTCAACGGACGTAGTTATGTAATAAGATTTCATATATATATATATATCATGATTATTCAAAACTTATTAGTAAGCAATTAATTAGCCGAAGCTAGCTCAACCTCAACTTCACCAAATTATCACATTGTTATTCTATGAGAGAACCATGATATTGATGATAATTTATATTGTTGATTTGATGCAATTTACACTATTGAAGTCTAAGAAAAAGATATATAAATAAATTATATATCTTAGTCTGGTCCCTTACAATGATGGAGAGGACGTTGGTCTTTGTTTTGACTTGTCAATTAGTTACTTTTATGTTTGTTATGATATATATTAAATTAAGACTGGACCATGAAATTTCTTGATCCTTAAGTTTCATATGGAAGTTTAATCCAAACTTCTTAGATTTATTTTATATATACCAATTAAGAAAATGTTTAGCTTTAACTAACTTCGTTTTATTCATGTTTATTATATATTTATCATTTCCATTCTAGAAATTTAATTAAATTGGTAATCACTAATCAATCAAGCTAAAAATTAATAGCAAAAAGTTCAAGTCATTATTTCAAAAAGTTCAAGTCATCTTATTAATTTTAATCTCAATAAAGAACTTGTTGCCGTCTAGCAAATAAGACTTAATGTGCTAAATGATAGAGACATTTCTTCCTACCATTCTATTAATAAAATCTAGGCATTAATTAAAACCTAAGCCTTTTATTGCCTATTAATTAAGTTGACTTCCCACTAATATATACATAATATAATATAAAAAAGTTTACACAGTGGAATTAAAATTTGTTTTAATTATCCAATAGTAAAACTTCTTGTTTACTTTATAAAGAATAACCGTATGAAAAATTCCCATTTTTTACTGGATTTAAATCTGATACGCAACAAAGTATTGATTTTTTATTTTTATTTTTATTTATTAAAAAAATCAATGATGTATTAAATATTGTAAAAATAATATAACTTAATAGTTGATAATTATTTCAAAAATTTTCTCAATGGGAGGGAAATAATTAAATAGCTTTGAAAAAGGGAGGCAAGGGATTTCATTAAATGATAAAGAATGATTATAGTTATTCTCAACGAAAGTGAGCAAATTAATTAATTTTTATAAGCACAATAATTTTTAATTTTAATTTGAAAATAATTGTAAACCTTTTATGTTGGAATTGTTTCTGATAAGTTAATATTATATTAATTTGATTACATTTGATTATTCTGAAGTGTACATGTGTTTAATTATTGTTCTTATTTGATCATTTTAATATTTGATTAATTAATTGTGACAAAGAAGTCGTAATTTAATTTATCATTTTTATCAATAATAATTAGCAAGATATAAGTATGTGACAATGAGCAAAACATTTTAGTCACATGTGATCAATCAGTGGTACTAATTTGTTTTCTTTTAGTTAAAATGAGCAAAACCTTTCATTTTATAAAATTATATGTTTTTTTTTTATTTTAAAGACAACATTAAATATCACCCTTTAATTTGTGTAACAATGAATCACTAGTGTCTCAATGTATATATACGCTCACACACAACAAATTAAAAAACATATTAAAACACATCATTATATACAATTGGTAAGGATTGATGAAGTTCACTGCCTAACATTACATCCTCATTATGAGTGATTGGACCAAAATATGGAGTTATTCAAAACATATTTAAAATATATTATATTTAATAAATGGTGATATATTTCAAAGGAGGACATGAAGAATAGTTATATATATATATATATATATAAGTGAAGCTGTGAGATAAAAGAAAAACAAAACATTTGAGTTCATGATTTTGAAACTTAATGGTTCGGTAAAAACGACTTATAAAACAAAAAAGAATCCGAAAATAAATAAATAAAAGTTAGAAAATTTTAGAAGAGAAAGAAAAACCTAACTTAACTAGAGGAGAGGCTGAGGCCTAATTAAGTAATAAATTAAGGTAACATAACATATATTATAATCAAACAAATTCCTTAAATGTGAGACTCATATAGATAACAAAATATATGCATCACAGGGAGGTGATTTTAAGACAAATGGCCTAAAAGATCACCAATTAAAACATATAATTAAATTCATATATATATATATATATATACTCTTAAGAAAAAAAAAACAGTGTAGTAGGAAATTTAACAGAAAATATATAATTAAGTTCTTCCATATGAATTTCTTGTTTTGAAAAAGCGTTCCTCCAATGAAACACAACTGCCATGAAAACTTCCGAGCTATTTAATTTCATATTTAATTAAAAATAATAAGTTCATATATTTCTTCTGGATGTTGACTGCCACCAAATGATCGAAGCTTCATCTCACTTGAATATATGAAACCTAATTCACTTTAATATCTTTGCTAACCAAATATCTTAAAATATACTATGAAAAAAAATTAATATAAACGCATGCTCAAAAACATAAAAATAAAATCTTCCCAAGAGATAGATTTATTAACTTTTTTTCCGTAATAGCATGTTTGTATTAATTTAAAAAAATATATATAAATATATATTGCACCCCTAAATATCAATGTGTTCGTTTAGTTAATTTACTAGTGAATTGCTTGGCCATTTTCATTGGTTATAATACATAATTTTTTTTGTATCAATTTAATTTATTGATCATTATTTAGAAATTTCTCCATCACTCCCCGCCGAGGCCCACAATAAATATATATATGTTGCTTCGTAACTAAGCTTTATTTTTCTTCTCGACAAAGTACCTTGACTTATACAAGCTATTAATATGAAACAACAATGTAGTAGGAAATATTTAATGCCCGAAAATTGTTTATAAATTTGGTCAATGTAATTTTTTTTTAAAAGGATTCACCAACAACTCTCCATGTTATAATTTTTAAGTACATATCTCGTTAGTTTTTTTGGCTGATTACACCATTAATTAACTTGATAAATATTTGATAAAAAAAATTATTAAAACAAGAAAGATGACTAATTAATGAGTCTGATTAAGGTTGTTGTTTTTCTTATATATTTTTCTCTCAATTTAAATATTAAAGAAAGACTTGCTAATTAGACTCTTAAATTGGTCAATGTCGCCAAGCAATTAAAGTGTGTGGTCTTGTGAATGGACAAATGCACTGAGTTGAAAAGTCCATGCACCAATATTAATGACTCTGCTTCATATATATATATATATATATATATGTTATAGATACAAATATGTATGTATATATTTACTCAAAAATATATATATATATGTATGTATGTATATATAATACACTAGAAAGAGATGAGAAAATTAAGAGGACAACAATGATAATTTAGACGGACAATTGTATATCTTCCTCAACTTTTATTTAACCAAATGTTTCCGACATAACCAATCAAAAGAAAGTTATACAAGAAAGAGTAGTTGATAATAAACTAAACTCAAACCAAACAAAGAAAGAAAGGAACAAAAGTACAACACCAAATCAATGAGTAATGAGAGAAGTAACAACACCAACAAGCATGGCAGTGGGATCACCAATCACAGCAGCAATAATGAGAGTCAGTGCAATCTTAAGAACCTTCTTCAACTTCCCAAACTTACTTCCACTTCCTATCCATTTCTTCTCCTTGTAAAGCTTCACCTTTAGCTTAGGACAAGCATCCACTTTCTCAATCTGTAAACCATCTTTCCAACTCTGACACACCATATCCTTGACACAACAAACATGGAAGTGGACTTTCTTGTTTTGAGATACATAAGACCAAGTGTTCTCCACTTCTTTTGATAGCTTCTTTTTCCCACATTTATAACACTTGGAACTCACCTTCTTCTCAAGAACAAGATTCACTTCATCTCCTTCATCTGTAGAAACATTCTCAAAAACATGAGGGAGTTTAGCACAACAAGGATGCAAGTCATAGCCTTTATCATAACAATGGTAGACATAGCCATTGATGTCCTTCCCACAAGCATCACAATATCTATTTGGAAAACCTTCTTTGAGGAAATGGAAGTAAAGGTTAGGGAAGAAAGGGTGGGAGATGATCTCTTCAGGATATACACAGTCTTTATGAAGGTGGAAATTGCATGCAGTGTTAGTGCATGTGTAGCAAGTGCCAAACCCTAATTCCTTGCAACCATCACAAGTATATGGTCTTTCCATGTTCTCTTGTTTCAGCTTGTAGCCTGGGTGGCTTGGATGATGGTCTATCTCTTCTTCAATCATCTACAAATTAAGAATACCAAAATATTAGAATGAAGTAAATGATTAATTAATATTGCAATATATGCATGATAATACTCAAATGAAATAATTCATTATAGATAGAACTAATTGCATGAATTTGATTTTATATTGTACCTTGAATTGCTACTAGCTCTTCTAATAACTCCACACAAGAGAGAAAGATAACTTAGTAGTACTCCTTTCTCCTTCATTTACATGGATAAATATATAGGAGATTGACTATAACTAGGGGACAATATAATGGAAACTTCATTGTACTTTGAAGGTAGTTTCCCTTTAGGGTTAAGGAAGAATATTCTCCTTAATTTTAAGATTTTCATGAATGTCACATCCATATCTTTGGCTACGTTAAACATTATTTTTAAATTACTATATATGCAATTAAAACTACACCAAAGCTTTTAATCAACATGTTAAGAAAGTTAAAATTAAAATTAAAACAAGAATTATGTTTATCAAAAGGTAGAATTAAGTCTTGTCATGTTCTTTTCTTATATATTTTTTTATCATGTTGGTATATATTAATTTAAAAAAAAAAACAATATTTTTCTTAAACATCATTTTAATCATTTTTACCAATGAAGTTAATTTTTACACCTAATTTATTAATCAATTTATAATAACATGAAATTGTAAACTTTATTTTTCTACTTGGAGAGACTTTGACTCATGTCAACTACTCAAATAATAAACACAATCATAAAGTTGGAAATTTCCAACGCGGATATATGACTCTTGAATTCGATCCACATGAATTGATTGGGCATATGAAAGTTCACCATAATTAAGAACGGGCCCAATCTCTCCTAGTTATATATATATATTCAAATTCTCTTGACTCCTGGCTATATAATTAATTAAATAGATAAGTTTGATTTGAGCAAAGAAAACAAGATTTATAAGGAAATTAATAAAGTAGAAGAGACACTTGTCTTCTTATATGTTTTTAATCTAAAATTAATCATTAAAGAAAGATTTAGAAATTGGAAAGTTGATGACCAAATATTAAAAAATAACTCATATAATTAATTTTATTTATTAAAAATTTTAATAATAACATAATATTATAATGACCAAATATTTGAATTTTATAAAAAATTAATGAAATATGAAATTGTTGTAATAATATTTGTGTTATGAATTTTATAAATGAATTTGTATCTTTAATTTACTTTCAAACTTTATGTTATTTGTAATAATTAGTTTGGTGCTTTTTTTATACATATATTATATTTATTTTAAGAAATATTTTATTTATTTTTTTAATTTCATATATGATGTGTATATATCATGTGTAATATTATAGAAAAAATAATAATAATAATAATAAAGGCAAAGATTCCCCGATCCCGTTGGAATCCTGACGGGGAATTTTGAGACGAGGAATCCTCGGTCCCGTGGGAAGCAGCTTAAAGTTATATATTGCAACCTCAACTTCACCAAATTGATCACATTGTAGTGTTTGGATGATAATTTAAGGCAACATATACATCTTTTAAAAATGTTTATGATATAATATGTTCATAAGAAATTTAAAATTTAAGCTCAAGTTGAATGTGTTAACGATGATTGAATACAATTTATTTCTAATATATATATATATATATAATTAATTAAATGTGGACCCTGGGAGTGATGAGAGGTCGTTTGTTGTTTGACTTGTTAATTTGTCTATTTTATAGTTGTCATGATATGTATATACTGGACCACACAGTTCAATTCCTTGATTATCAAGTTTCATGTGGAAGTTCAATCCAATTTCTTATTTTTCCTTTTTTGTATAATTAAAAAGAAGTTTAGTTAATTTAATGTCGTTTTATTTATTAATGTAAATCATTCATTTTGAAAAGTTAACTTGGTAATGAAGCCAAAAATAGCAAGAAGTTAAAATTAAGCAAGAAAGTCCAACTTATCAAATTAAATATAATATCAACATTAGTAAAGATCATGTTGTCGTCTACCGAATAAGACTTGATGTGCCAAATGAAGAAGACAATTCAAGCTACCAAACATATTGTATTAATAAAATCTAAGGATTGATTAAAATCTAGGATCTTTATTGCCTATTAATTAAATTGACTTCCCACCATTATATATATATATATAGATGATGAATTATTTGTTTTAACTTATCTAATAGTAAAGCCTTTTGTTCTACTTTTTATAAAACAAAAACAAACAAACAAAACAAACCATATATATGATAAAATTTTCAACTATATATTAATGTAACACTTGATATTTATGATTTGCTAGTTTTTGGAAAGAGAAGCCTTTCATTCTAGCTAACTGATTTTGGATGTGCACATGTACTTGATAATTGTACTACAAATATGAAAATAAAAATATATAGATATATAATTTATATATAAACATATATAAAAATGTCCTTGGCTACAGTGGCATAAGAATAAGAATCCATAAGTTGAAGAACATAAAACTCCATGAATATAGACAAAGAAGTTAACAGGTTAGACATTTTGAAGTGACTGAAGATAATAAATTCAGTCAGTGTATCAAAGATTCCTCACATTTGTCCTGCTATTATTCTATTATTTATTATCTATAAATGCACTTAAACAATAAAACATTTTCATCTCTGAAATGTTTTCCCAAGAAGAACAACACACACACATATATATATATGTGTGTGTGTGTTCATTAATTAGATATGAAGAACATTAAATATTGGCCATGCATGCATGTCAATAGAGAAGGGATGTGCATTCATGTATATAAATATATATGGTGGGAATGATCATTGAGAACATGTGGGGAATCTAGCTAAAGGAAATGTAGGAGAGAGTGGAAGGCACTCTCCTACAAGCTAAGTCATCCTTGTGTCTCTTTTCATTGTTTCAGTTATGTAGGACACTTCAACAGTAAAGTTCATAGTGGCCCCTTACTCTTATTTCATAAAAGCTAAAGCTGTCTTCCTTCTCTCTTCCTTCTTCTCATCTCTCTCTCTCTCTCTCTCTCTCTCTCTCAACACACACACACACAATATATATATATATATAATTTAAATTAAGGAGGACTAACTGGACTGAGTTTATAGAAATATTATAAGAACTTTGAGAGGTAGGACTAAATTGCTAGAGATAAATTGTAGTAGTTAGCTAGGTAGGATTTTTGTCTTAGTGTGAAGCTGTTAAGTATGAAAGAGAAAAGGTATGAAGTCTAGATAGGGGAATGAGATTGAGGACTAAGTTTATAGAATATTATAATAAGTTTTAGTTAATTACTTAATGGGTTATTTTAGTTGGAGACATGTGATTAATTAGAGATAAATTAATTCACTAGTTAAGTATAAAAGAGAATATATATATATATATATAGTAAACTAGATAAGAGAAATGAGATTAAGGAGGATAAATTTCATTATTCAGTGTATTATGTTTTTTTTTGTTTTAGCATCACTCTTATGATAATTTGGGTATATAACTATATATGACACGCTATATGTGAAGTTCTAAAAATCATGAAAAAGAATTACAAGGATCTACTTTGTATAGAAAAAAATATATTAGAATACAACACTATATATTAACCATGGAGGGATTAGATAAACTAATTCACTTGTTAAGAATGGTTTACATTTTAACATATATATATATATCTCCCAAATATATAGACTAAATATCAAATTCTAAACAATTAAACCCTATATGAGACATGGGGGAAAAAATATATATATATATATATAGTGATCACCTTTATGGAAATATTAATATTACAAAATTTAATTTCTTAGTCAAGAAAGTTAACTTCAATGTTTGTGAGCAATTAAAGGTAAAATTCACTAATTAATGATTGTCTACATTTTAACATCTCTCTCATATATATCTTTGGTATACATATTAAAGTTGTATGTCAAATCTTAAAGCTAAAGATCATGACAACAATCATATATAATAATCTACTTCATAATAACATTATAAAAATCCCTCATTAACCGAACACATATTTAATCCAATATAGGTGATTGATCAACAATAAATTTCACTAAATAATTAAAGTTTATATTTTAACATTATTTTATGTTTTTGTTGGTATATTAAGATCACATGTCAAATCTTAAACAAGTAAATTATAAATATTTTAACAAAAGAAAATTATAAATCATGTTATTTATAACATCATTGTAAGAATCCCTAGTTCACTGAAAAATTTATTCCATGTATTATATTAATAAAAATCTTTATAAGTGTTCCGAAATCCTAAAATGCACAAAAACTTTATCAAAAATATAATAAAATAAAATAAAATGAATATATCACAAAAATAAGAAAACCCCACAAAAAATTTGAATGCACGAAATGCATTATTAGGCAAAGTACTCAAAATAAAACCGAATCTAAAAACTCATGTCTCTCATGATCTCAATGTCATATAACATCCATCCAATAATAAATGGAAAAAGTGAAGTTTTATCCACAACTCATCATCCACCTCACTGCATTCAAACAAAACAAAGAAAGAAGAGTTTGTCTCAATATTTCTTTTTGAATCATCACACATGATGCAGTGCATGTGTTGTTGTTGTTGTTGTTGTTAGTAGTAGAGCTAGCTGCTGCAAGTAAGAAGAAGAAGTAAGCTTTGTAATGATGCATCTAGTCATAAAAACAAAAGACCTTCAAAGTGTTCTCTTTCATTTCAGAGTCCTTTGCATGGGACCCTTAACTTTATTCCCAAGGGCCACTGACTGACTGACTGCATTGATTTTTGAGAAAGCAGACGAAAACCCAGATTCCCTCTGTGTCTCACACACTTGCCCAACTTCTTTCTCTACTTCTTCATTTCCATATATTTCGCAAGCTCACTCTATAATACATATATGATGTATATATATAAATATATATATATATATATAGCATGGTCTTGTTTTTATTGTTTCAGTGCATGAGTGTGTTTGTGTCCTTGTTTGAGGTTTATTCTAACGAATTCTTAGAGGACTGCATGGATTTTAGTGACATCTTGGCTTGTTCTTGTTACTGTTTTTTTTTTTTTATTTTAAAGTTATCGTTATAGATCATAATATCATATAGGTTCTAATCTAATCTAATCTAATCTAATGATGTAAGATAAATAAACCAAAATCAAATCTAAGTAGCATCATCTACTGCCAAAGTAAAAGTAGTTTGTCTGTCTGTCTCTTCCATGTGATTTTGATTCTTAATTTGATCATCAAACAAGATATTATATATATATAAAAATTCTAAAAGATTACAGAAATTAAAACTAGAAATTAATAAACAGAAACTCTGAAAGTAAAACTGATCATAAAAAACAAGAAGCAAAAGCTGATCTTATTTAGAGATCTTTTTTTTTTTTTTGGTACCTCTAGTGATCATCTTTGCATGAAGCTCCCTATTCAAAGTACTTGGTTTCTTTGAAGCCATCAGAAAAAAAAAATTCAAGCTTCCAAGAGAACTACAACACACTGCTGCCGTTTGTCGAAGAATTGAAGCCGGGAAGATCGGAAGCCCAACCGGAGTTACCGATACTAGTACTACCTCCTCCGGCAGCACCGTTCCAATACTGATCACTCCCCGGAAGACTTAAAAATTGTCTCTGCAAACTCAGACGAGCTAAAGAGTTCTCTTCCATTTTAACTGAAGCTAGTTGAGTGATCATTCCAGAGTTTGACTGCTTCTGATGAACTTCACCGGAGAATCCTTCAAACGGGAAAAGCCCGGGGACCGACATCGGTACCGGGGACTCTAATCCTCCCAAGAAAGGAAGTTGTGGCATGTGCTGAATCCCAGTTGCTTGATACTCATGAGCTGCATGATTATGATCCATTGTTTGCATTCCAGTAAAATTAAGACCAAGATTAGCAGCAGCTCCATAATCAGGAAGTGAGTGCAAAGAAGCCATGAATGGAGGTAGTTGAGGAGGAACAGTAGCATGAGATTGCATCACAGCAGCAACAGTACTAGTAGAAACAGCAGCAGATGAAGATAAGGATGAAGATGACTTTGAAGAACTACCACTAGCTTTGCTTCTTTTGTTTCTTCGACAACCACCACCCACCGGAACGTTACGTAAAGCGCCACCGCGTGTCCAGTATCTCCGGCAGGTCTTGCAGAAGTGTCTGGGCTGAGTTAGAGAGTAATTGTTGAAGTAACAGAACTTGGTGTTGGTTGAATCACAACGAGGACATTTAAGTGCTTGTTCAGGTTGTGGGAGTTTAGCAAGACGAGCTCTTTCTGCCATTGATCCTGGTCTGTGAGTGTTTGTAGTCTGGTTAGGATGATCTCCATCACCATTTCTATGCACAGGTTGATGACCAACTTGTTCCTATGAAAAAAAAACAAGTGATAAACAATAAAAGAAGGAATATTATACATGGAGATCGATATATGTATTTATATATAGAGAGAGAGATGTCAAGCTACCTGGTTCCAGTTTGGTGGATCAAGATAGAGAGGAAGAGAAGAGAAGACCATGTTATTTGGGTTTTTGGATTTTTTTGGATGGGAAAGGAGGAAGGTGGTGGGAGAATCACATCCACTAAGAATTGCAGAGAAGAGAAAGGAAAGGAAAGAAGAAGAAGAGGAGATAAAGAAGAAGAAGAGGAGTGAGAGGAGCTATCTATCTTTCTTTCTATCTTTTTTGTTGGTAGGTGACTTTAATATTATGTGGAGAAGGGTGGTAGGGTTACTGCTGCTGCTGCTGCTGCTGCTGTGATAGATAGATAGATAGATAGATAGATAGAGATGGATGGAAGGGGTTTTCCTTAAGCTTTAAGCTTCTTTGGGTTTGTTGCCAGTGCTAGCTATACTGTGTGTGTGAGAGAGAGAGGGAGAGCTAGTTATTTAGTGGATGGCTGCTTGTGCATGAAAAATGGAAAAAAGGTAGGTTTTAGATAGATAGATAGCACATAGAAACCCTAATTTGTTATTCCTTGTTTAACAGAGATGAGAATGTTTGAAAAAGCACTTAGTGGTCAATATTGGACTCTTATTTCTTGCATTTTTTTATATTCTAGTGGTTATCGTTATTGTACAACTTTTTTTTATTTTTTATTTTTTATTTTTAATTTAATTTGATGAAAGTGTAGGGTGGTTTGTGTAAGAAAGGAGATTCGAGGCACGTGGGACCCATCTTGTCCGTCCATTGTACTGGGGCTGTCCCCTGTGGCTGGTGGGCCCGTAACTGTGGTTGTGAAGTATGTTGATCGGGCTCGAAGGAAGGAAGGGACGTGGGCCCGGCCCAAAAGTTGCTCATTATTATGAACGGTCAAGATGTGTTCGTCGTCTGTCTGATGTGATTGCTGGATGGACGGTGGATCCTCAGCCACGTGCATTGTGTCCTACACTAAAGGTTCCCCAGGCACATGGATAACGAGATATGAGAGACTTCCAAAATAAAATATCATTGTTCTCTGGAAATATTAAATAAAAATTTAAAAAAAAAAAAGGAAAAACATGAAATCGTAGCAAAACAAAATGCATGGCCTAAACTGATTTTGAAAAGGCCATGACTTGAGTTCTAAATGATGGTAAATAATAAAAACCCTGCGTGGAGATAAGTAATAGAGATTTGAGGAAATAATATTAAGAACTATTTAGTCAACCTCTTCAATCTTAGGACCAGCACCACCAGCACCAGCAGCTGAAGGACCATCCTCATCCATTCCTCCGGCCATGTCGGCACCAGCACCTTGGTACATCTTTGCTATAATGGGGTTGCAGATTCCCTCTAATTCCTTCATCTTGTCATCAAACTCATCGGCTTCGGCGAGCTGGTTGCTGTCCAGCCATTGGATAGCCCCGTCGATGGCATCCTCGATTTTCTTCTTGTCAGCACTGTCAAGTTTGGAGGCGATCTTGTCATCCTTGATTGTGTTCCGCATGTTGTAGGCGTAGTTTTCCAATGCGTTCTTCGACTCGACCTTCTTCTTGTGCTCCTCATCTTCAGATTTGTACTTCTCCGCATCCTGAACCATCTTTTCGATCTCCTCCTTGCTGAGCCTGCCCTTATCATTGGTAATGGTGATCTTGTTCTTCTGGCCAGTGGTCTTATCCTCAGCAGATACATTCAGGATACCATTGGCATCAATGTCGAAGCAAACTGTGATCTGAGGCACACCTCTTGGAGCTGGTGGGATGCCAGAAAGCTCAAATTTGCCAAGAAGATTGTTGTCTCTGGTCCTAGTCCTTTCACCCTCGTAGACTTGGATGAGGACACCAGGCTGGTTGTCGGAGTAGGTAGAGAAGACCTGCTCCTTCTTAGTGGGAATGGTGGTGTTCCTTGGAATCAACACGGTCATGACACCTCCAGCAGTTTCCAGACCAAGTGAGAGAGGGGTCACATCAAGCAGAAGCAAGTCCTGCACCTTTTCATTTCCCTCACCGCTCAAAATGGCAGCCTGAACAGCAGCACCATAGGCAACAGCTTCATCAGGGTTGATGCTCTTGCATAGTTCTTTTCCATTGAAGAAGTCCTGCAACAACTGCTGAACTTTAGGAATCCTAGTAGAGCCACCAACCAACACAACATCATGGACAGTGCTCTTGTCCATCTTGGCATCCCTCAAACACTTCTCCACTGGCTCCATGCACTTCCTGAACAAGTCCATGTTGAGTTCCTCGAACCTGGCACGGGTGATGGTGGTGTAGAAATCAATTCCCTCATAGAGAGAATCAATCTCAATGGTGGTCTGAGCAGTGGATGAGAGGGTCCTCTTGGCCCTCTCGCAAGAAGTTCGCAGCCTCCTAAGAGCTCTGGGATTGCCACTGATGTCTTTCTTGTGCTTCCTCTTGAACTCCTGGACAAAGTGGTTCACCATTCTGTTGTCAAAGTCCTCACCGCCAAGATGAGTGTCTCCGGCTGTGGCCTTCACCTCAAAAATACCCTCCTCAATGGTAAGCAGGGAGACATCAAAGGTACCACCACCAAGGTCAAAGATGAGAACATTCTTCTCACCACTGCTAGAAGACTTCTTATCAAGACCATAAGCAATGGCAGCAGCAGTTGGCTCATTGATGATACGCATAACATTGAGACCAGCAATGACACCAGCATCCTTAGTTGCCTGGCGCTGGGAGTCATTGAAGTATGCAGGAACAGTGACAACGGCATTCTTGACAGTTGATCCCAGGTATGCCTCAGCAATCTCTCTCATTTTAATGAGGACCATAGAGGAGATCTCTTCAGCTGCAAACTGCTTATCCTCACCCTTGTATTGCACAACAATCATGGGCTTGTCACCAGGTCCAGGAATAACCTTGAATGGCCAGAGCTTGATATCACTTTGAACAGAAGCATCACTGAAACGCCTGCCAATCAATCGCTTGGCATCTGGAAAGTATAAAAGATGAGTATGAGATGTTAACATTTTCAGCCTGTCACAAATCATTAGCAGTTAAAAGAAAATGAAAGAAAACAAAATGTCCTGGTGATTGATGGACAAAGCAACCAACAGCCCAAAGGAAAATTGGTCTGAAGTTAACACTGGAAATATTCTAGGCGACAATTATAGAATCTGTTATCAGTGAATACATTAATACTAGTCTTATAAATGAAATTTATCAATAGTATTCACCCATGGTAAAACATAGACCAATCCAACTTCATCATCTGTGAAAAATGCAATAGATAGGAACCAAAAGACTTTTTAAGTGTGCTGGATAGGATATTCATAGTTTGGATAAATCTACAGCAAGCCACAGGACCAGCAGCATACTGCAAGCAGAAAACATTCATATTGCAACTAGCAGGGAGTCTAGTATGAAAACAAACCTTCAAGGACTGGACTATACAATACTCAATGATATTTTAGCATATAAAACAAGGAAAGAGAATTGACTCGATAAAGCAAAGCATAGAAACTACTGATACAAGAATCAAGCCACACAGTTAAAAACATACCAACAAAATGACAACTTAAGAGAGTTTTCAAGATATGAAATGCCATTCGGATCAGTTGCCTTTTTCACAATGCTTGGTTTAGATAAGAAAGAAAACATCTCCATTTCATAAAAACCAAATGAACGTGAAGATTCAACCATCCGACTACTGCAATATCAACATCCAACTAAGAAAATAACAATTTTAAAAATATGCAGCTAAAAACATCAAGCAAATACACAGTAGAATAACAACCAAATCAAACACCAACACACAAAATTGCCTACCATAAAAAAAGGACAATAAAATTTACATGAAATCCGAAATATAAAAGAAAAGGTTAAATTTTGAAGGCTTCTTTAAGAAATTCCAACTTCTAATAAGGAATGAAGAACTAAACAAATATTGGCATTCATGCAGAGAGCATAATCCCTATCAGTTAAGAGACGAAACCTGTTTGTGCTGCCTACACTTAAATATCAATAACACAACTTATCAAAGATTGAATTATGAAAAAGCATTATCATCTAGCCAAAAAAATCAAAGCTTAACATCAAATTGAAAGAAATTCTTATTAGTTTTAGATGTTCATGTGAATATACAGCCTTCCTGTCATAGTTCACCAATGCTATGGCTTCAACAACTTCCAACAAACCACTTCATCAAAATAATAACAACAATAAATCAAGCACATAAATTAATACAAATCATTTTGTGCATTCAATTCAATCCAAATGGCCACCTTTATTAATCAATTAATTTTCCACTAAAAACAAAACCTAAACAGTTCCTAACGACCATTTAAAAACTACCAAATCACCAACAGAATGAAGCTTTGACACTAATCCAGATTAAGCATCAAGCATTCAAACATGCAAGATGAAATATGCGATCTTTATTGCGATAGGCGTATCCCTAGATCCAGTAAGCTACCAACAGCCTCAAAACTATCGAAAGATCCACAGACGTACATACAAAAACAGATCCATCAAACTCAACAACGAAGAACCACAACAAGAAATCAAAGAACCTCAAGATCTAAAAGCAATAACAGATCTAAACAAAGAGATACTCACCGAAGACAGTGTTGATGGGGTTCATGGCGACCTGGTTCTTCGCGGCATCACCAATGAGCCGCTCAGTGTCGGTGAAGGCGACATAGGACGGTGTGGTGCGGTTCCCCTGGTCATTGGCGATGATCTCAACGCGATCGTGCTGCCAGACGCCGACGCAAGAGTACGTGGTCCCAAGATCAATGCCGATAGCTGGTCCTTCACCTTTGCCAGCCATTGCCGTGAAGAGGTTGGCGATCGGGAGCTAAGAGAGATGAGAAGAGAAAGAGAAGCACGGATCCCGCCGCTAGGGTTTGAGAGGGAGGGAAGAGGAAGACGAACGACGAGTTTATATAGAGAGAAGTTAGGGTTTCTAGAAGCTTCTGAAACCGTAGATCACCGCACAATTTGAAAACAACGGTTGATGATGGGCTTGTTTCTATGCGGATGGTCGCATAGAGTTTTTTTTTACTTTTTTTTTTTGGCGACGTTGCCCTTGATTTGTGCTTTGAGATTCGCGTGTCGTGCTTTGAGATTATTACGGCGCCAAAATGTTTTTGCGTGTTAAATAATTAACAACATTCGTTTGATTTAATCATGTTCAAACAAATGATTAATTGATTGTTTTATTTTTAATTGTTTATTTATGAAAAATTAAACTAACTATGAGTGGGCTTTTTATATCAATGTATGAACAAATCAGTGGTGATGTAAAACAAATATACAGTGATTTTGAGTTTAAATTTTTAATTATATATATATATATATATATATTATATATATAATTAAAAATTTAAACTCAAAATCACTGTATATTATGAAAATTTTATTTTTTATAAAGGTTTTGGTATCTCATTTAAACTAATTTATAGTTTGTGGTTTCCTTGTTGTTCAAATATTAAAATAATAAATTGTATGATAATTTACAATTACAAGTCCCTTTAATTTTTGTTTTAATTAAAATCACTGGATTTAACCAGGTCTATGCGGGAGAGCTCTTATGAGAAAGCATAGCTCTACTAATAAAGAGTAAATTTGATCACCACACACTATCACCTTTCGCGAAAACAGAGAATTGTGTTATTTAATAACTTTTACAAAAATAGATGTTACCAAAAACGTAACCTAATTTTTAAAAATATATCAAAAAAAAAATTAAAAGGAAAAAGGACAAATGGTAAAATGTACTTCACATTTTAATATATATTAGGAAGTCAATATTTCTCCTTAATTTGCCTTCTACTATGTTAGAAAAGTAAATATTTAGAATTATTTGTTAATTGAAAATTAAATTTTTATAGGGGTTTATTTACAAATCCATAATACGGCTTTGTAACTCTACGTGGGCTGGGCCTTGTAACTCTATCATGGCCTTGGCCTTATTAAACGTGTATTTTTTATTATAAAATTTTTTAAGTAATAAAATTAAAGAAATATCAAATATTTTTAAATCTAATAAATATTTTATTAAATAATCAGTTGTTTACTTAAATTAATTTTAACAATGAATCTCAAATACTTAATGCTAATAGTTGATAATAGGGTAATCTCATGAACCTAGTTACATAATAATTATACCCTTTAATTTATATCAAACCAAATAATAAAAAATAAATATAGCATTTCCAATTACAACAAACAAAATAATATTAAAACTTATATTATAATTTTCACTTATGTCTTTGTTCTATTTCAAGTCTTTGAATAGTTTAATAAAAATATGATGTTGTCGACAACATCGACATTTAGCATACGATATGAAAACAAAGATGCAAAAACACAGACGTTACCGTCAAAAATTAACATCTATTGTCGTATCACCAATTAATATCCGAAGACAAAATATATGAATTAATATGAAAACAAAAAATACAAACATATGAATTAATATGAAAACAAAACATGTATATGAAAACAAAGACAATAAGGTTGAAAACAACAGCAATTTCTAATAGACCATTCAACAACTCCCAGTGAATGTTGTGTAATTCAGTAATTTCAAAGATAACCAAAGTGAAACAAAAGTCTAATGAAGTGCATTCCAGCTAATAAACTCTTCACATTCACATCATTCATTTCTTTTACTGGCTTTTGAGAGCCTTTATGGAATAAACAATGCAAGTGAATCCCTTTCAAACTGTGTATTATCAGAAAAACACATCCACTGTTTAGACAAATGGTACCATCAATGAATTGACAACCATTTTGTAATATATATCACAGGATCACAGCATTATCTTCTCAGTAACTTTCCACTGTTTAGACAAATGAACAAAGACAAAATCATGCTAGGAATACAAAAGTAAGGAAAAAGGAAAGCCTGTGAACTTGTCTCAAAGTAATGGAAAGAACAATTGAGACTTTGTTCTCTCCTTTTTGACAAAGAACTCATCAACAACAACACCAACATCAAGAACAACAGTAATAATAATGATAATAATATGATGTTTTAAGCATGAGAAGGTCTAATGGTTGAAGGAGATGAAGACAATGGTGTTACTTGTGAGGAGCTTGAATGGTGTCCTTTGTCTCTGTTTTTCCCAATAATAATAGTTATAAAGGAACCATCTTCATCTTCTTCTTCACCATTGTTTCTGTGAACTTTCAATGCTTCTTCCATCAATGTTTTTCTGTACAACTTCTCCTCTGCATCTTTTAAGAACTTGAACTTTGGAGGAGGGGAAGAAGACCTCAAACTATTGAAGTCATCTTGCTTGGAGGATTCAAAGAGAGGATTGAGGCCATGTTGGTTGTAGTAGTAAGACAAAGGAGTTAATGGAGGAGTGAAAAAGGGAGGAGAAGAGAGAGGAGTTAGGAATGGAGTCTCAACAGGGAAAAGCACATCACTGAGGCTTCTCCCTTTAGAGCCTCTCCTACTCCTCCCACCTTTGGACTTGCCATCCTCTGACTCTAAGTCCTCCTTGGTCTCCTCTTTTATGGTGAACAAGAACCTTGGAGGACCTTGAAGATTGTGAATCCTCATGAGCTCTGACTCTAAACCTTCTTCACTATCAAAGGACTTGAGGAGGTGGTCTTTACCAGAGTTGGAATGGAGATGAAGTTGGTGACCATGGTTGTGATCATCATCAACTGCACTGGAATTCATGGCTTGAGGATTGAGTGCAGTGGAGCTCAGTGAAGATGGTCTTTTCCAGCAAAACAAGCAGAAGATTTCCTTTGCTGGACTTGCATAATGATCAGCTTCCAAATCCCTGTTTGAAAACCTCTTCTTCCACCATAGCAAGTAGTAGAGCTCTGCAACAAGAGCCAACAACAAACATCCAAACACCAAACTGAGCCCAATCCCTAAACTGTTCAAAGCTCTCATCTTTTTCATCCAATCCCTTCAAAAACAACAACAAAAAGACACAAAGTTTCAACCTTTTCAGCAGAAATCACTCTCACATCCCAAGCTTCACTAAAACTCCCCAACAAGAACAACAAAAAAACCCTAAATCACAAAAATTCAACCTTTCACTAGAAACAACACTCACAATCACAAGCTACAAAGTTTAGAAAAAAAAACAACAACAACAACTGAAAAGATACAAACTTTCACTCAAAATCAAGAACAAAAACAACAGAACTCTCAACAGAACAAGCTTAAAAACCCTAAATCACACTGAAAAAACATACCAGACATGAAAGACCCGAGCTTTAACAGAGAACACAAAAGGAAAAACAGCATAAACATAGACACTCAACCATTTTTTGTGAAATTTCTCAGCTTTCACTAGAAAACAAGAGAACAAAACTGGATATCATTGCGGAAATGGGGTTCCAATGAGATGATTGTATGGTTGGGAAGGTCGCGTGGTTCGAGAGTCGCTCACATGGGCAGCATCTCAAAAGGGCGGTGTCGCTTCTTCAGTGCCAATAAATTTTATATTTCTCATCCCATTTTATTCACGCTATTTATTGACATGAAATTATCCATAAGTCCCTTAGTATTTTTTTTTACCGTTTTATATAACGCTCCTGTTTTTAAAATTTATAAATAAAATTACCAAAAACTCCCTATATATTTTCATTCTAATTATATAGTACTATGATTTTTCAATTTATTTTTTAATCTTTAATTATCAAAATAATAAAATATTAAAAATAGCTGTTTTACTACAGTGACGGTGCATAAGCACGACATGACGCCAGCATAAGAAAATAAAAAAAAAAGGTGCACTTAGTCTTCTTTCAAGTGAGAGAATAAGATAGGAAATAATTTTATAAATTTATTTTAATTTTAATATAAATATATTAATTTAAAAATTAGTAACAACTTGGGGATTTAATAAATTTGGAGGTTTGTTAGAGAATTAAAATAGTACTAGGACCGTATTGTTATTTTTATTCTTAAAAAAAGTATTTAATATGATTTTAATGGATATATTAAATATTATTTTAAAATACTACAATTGGGTCAAGTCGAAGGACTGTTTCCGAATTTACTTTTTCTTTTTAATTTTTAATATATACTATTTATGAAAGATTTGTTTTTCTATTATTCACTAAAGTTATATTGATTCCACAAGTTATTAGGGTGGAAATTATCTATAACTCCCACAATATTTTTATATTTTAAAATATCATTTTAAAATGATATTTAAAATGATATTTAATTCCACAAGTTATTGGGTGGAAATTATCTATAACTCCCACAATATTTTTATATTTTAAAATGATATTTAATGCATATTAAATATCATTTTAAAATAGTACAATTGGGTCCAGCCAAAGGACCATTTCCAAATTTAATTTTAAAATTTGTCAATATATATATATATAATCTATAAAACAGTTTTTCTTTTATTCACAAAAACAAATGATTTTACCAAAAATGAGTAGACTTGTTCACTGGGACCAATAAATTACTTAAAATAACAATAAAATTCAATACTATGATTTGTTAAATAATTCTCAAAATTCTGAATAATTCCGACAAATTCTCAGTAGTTTGTGCTTTATTGTTTCTTTTATCTTTCCAAGAAGATAGAGACATTCAATCAATCCAGCACGGAATATCCAACGGCTATAAACTACTCCATGATTAAACCAATGTGTCTATGCCACGTGGCGAATAAGCATGTGCTTTTATACCAAGCGTTTTCTCAGCTGAGAATTCAGAGCAACAATATAACAGTAGAAATGATAGTTCTGAAATCATTGATGAAAATTTTGTTAATTTAATCAAGTTTTTAACCTTTAATTCTTAATAATTAATTAAAAAAACCAATACAATTTTCAATGTTCATGAATAATTATTCATTCATAATCATCAATTAAAAGAAAATTAAACAACAAATAACAAAAAAGATCCTCCCAATTACATTGCTCCTCAGAAGCAGCACTTGCAGCAATTAAATCCACACTCAAATTAAGTTACTGTTTCATTACATATAACTCAAAATAATCAAAATTTAAGCTTGAATTTGTGATCGATATAAAATTATTAGTACCTTCGTGGTTCTTGTACCGTAGATTCGAAGTGTATTGTTGCATCATAACCCTGCAGAGACAAAAAATACGAATAAAATTATCGGCACAAACATATACTCGAAATGATTCATGATGCTTACTTTGGAGACAATGCAATTCTTGTCATTGGGATTGTTAGTCCGTTCATATCTGTTGATAATTTTCCCGAAAGAAATATATCTCATCCACAGCTTCGAGTAGATCGATTCTTGCTTTTATTCGATCTCCGGGGAATTGGTTTCAGATTTCAGTTAAAACAAATGCAATGTACTTCCCTTTTAGAAGCTTTATTGTGTAAATATGAGCAGGAAAATACATACATGAATGCATCAACATTGGAAGATAAAACTTTAAAATCATGAACAACTGACATGTCTGATTTCCGCCCGAGTTGTTTTTGCAGCAGAATAATTTTAACAGAATGTGAATCATTCATGTCTGCACCATAATCCGTTCCATTACTGTCAAACTCCACCTATACATTTTAACAAGAAGTTATCAAGATCACATGTTCGGTGATATTTCATTATTAAGTTCTTCAATAGAATGAAAGTCTCGCCTTGCATACAGGTTTATTAAGCATGTAGGTGCTACCATAAGCGGGACTAAGATGAGTGAAACCCTGCGAACAAGAGCGATAAGCCTGTGGAAGCTCTCCCAAATCGTAAATTAAACGAGTAAAAATATGGAGATCTTTCTTGAAACCGCGCTAATGATTCGGCATAGAGCTATTCAGAACCAAATATGAGAGTTAATAATATCAGTTAACTTATTACTTCATAAAGATGATATTCCAAAAGTAATAAGTAATCATGCTGACCTTCATTCTTTGTACAGTATAATCTCATGTGGAATGCCAATGATGACCAATAAAATCAATGGTATCATCTTCAAGCCCATATTTCCTACAAAGTTAACAGTTAGTTTATGTAAAAGTTTACATTGTTAAGCATAAAAATGGCTATAAGATTTCAATGTGTGAAGAGATCACAGAAATACGAGATGAGCTCTCTCGCAGTAATTTTATTAAGATCGAGCTCTTCATGAGATCGTGGATCATACTCTTCGTAATCCTGCATATAAATGAAGAATTTTCTCACAAGACGGTTTTCAAATGATCCCATCAATGTAGACTTCCAAGCTTCAACATCAGTTGCAGGTATTCTGTAAATTTGATCTAGTTTTCC